>NW_007726877.1:467725-473418 GCF_000696425.1 Galeopterus variegatus | reverse complement strand
GGACACGGAAAAAAAAAAAAAAAAAAAAAAAAAAAAAAAAAAATAGTACAGGAAATCTTTTCTACTTAAAAAAATTGCGTGGTGGGGGGCCAAGGGCCTCAGCCACACCCCCTGACACCTGCAACCAGCACAGCAATGATCAAGCCACCACTGGAAGCCCCCTTGTCTGGGAATGAGGGGGGTGCCACAGGCCTCAACCACATCCCCCCCTTCCTTCCTCCTTCTCCTACCTTATTTCCTCTCCCCTTCCCCTCTCCCCCTCCTGTCCAACGGCTCCACAACATCTTAGAATGGAAAAAAATAATAGTATTCATTAAAAATTAAAAAAAATTTTTTTAATTGCTATTCCTTAACATTTAATCAAACAATTCTTTGTGAAATACTTATGTCTGTTTCCCTTTTTAATAATGAACCATATAGCCTACCATATTTTCTTAAGTACTAATTATAGTTCTGTTGGTTTATGGTTTCAGAAAGTGAAAGAACTCAACCTCAGTTTCAAAATTTGTTCATTTTTTACTATTTATTGTCTGTAATACTGCTTTGTGAATTTATACTTTATTATTAAAATATCATTTGTACATAGGAGCAATAGGATTTAGTGATTGAATCGGTGTTAGGATAAAGTAGGAATCAAGAATGACTGCCCAGATTTCTGGCAAGCACAGCTCAGTAGATGGTGATGTCATTTGTCAAGATGGGAAACATTGGTAATGCAACAGACTTTGGGGATAGCATCATCAATTTAGTTTTAAATATGTTTAAGATATTTATAGATATCAAAATAGAAGTATTAATAAAGCAGTTAGGTATTCAAGTTTGGAGTCCAGAAGAGAGATGTGGGCTGGAGGTATAAATTTCAGAATTACCAGCGTATTTTTACTAGTATACATATTATACTATTGTAAGACATAGGAATAAAGCAATCTCATAGTGAAAAAATAAAATGTGAGAAAAAGGCCCATAAAGATGACATAAAAGGAACTTGCCATAGAGAAAGTGGGAAGAAGTAACTAGAGAGATCCTATGAAAACAAGGAACATGTGTATAATGGAAACCAAGAGAAGGGAGTTTCTACTGGGATCAAATTCCAAATACCTATGAGCATATGCATCAAATCACCTAATATAATTCTGGTAAATGAAATGATTTGGGTAGGTTTTATGGTGTTTTTCCCCTATTTTTATAAAATTATCTTCAAAGAATACTAAAAAAATGTTTTTTAATTGACAAGTAATAATTATATATATTTATGGGGCACAGAGTAATATTTCGATGCTTTAGTACAATGTAATGATAAAAAAAGGTATTTTTTTATTCTTTGGGTATTTACAGGGATATGAAGATTGGTTACGACATAACTCAGATAATGAAGTAAATGGAGCTCCTGTTTATGTTGTTCGAAGTGGTGGCCTTGTAAAAACTAGATCAAAAAACATTCGGGTATGCATCTGGTAAATAATAGAAATCAATTATATTTTGGTATCACAGCACATAATTCTAATCTTGATTATATTTTAGTTAAAAGTCTGCTTTCCTGCACTAAAATGCTGTGATAAGCTACTTATATATATAAAACCTAATAAAAATAAGTCCTTACCTTTTAAAATCTGTATATTCACATTTCCCCAAAATTCTTCATAGGTGGGTGACATTGTTCGAATAGCCAAAGATGAAATTTTCCCTGCAGATTTGGTGCTTCTGTCCTCAGATCGACTTGATGGTTCATGTCACGTTACAACTGCTAGTTTGGATGGAGAAACTAACCTGAAGGTGTGTTCATGTATATGTTTGAGTGTTGCTTTTGGTGCACAAAATGTCTTTGGGTTTTAGTGATATATTCCTTTGGTCAAAGTAATCAAGTGTAACCTGATTTAAAATCTTTTAAAAAATTATAAAGTTTTTAAAAAGAATTAATATTTTTATGCAGTTTTCTCTTGGTATCAGTGAGGGATTGGTTCCATTACCTCCGTGGATGACAAAATTCACTGTTGCTCAAGTCCTTCATATAAAATGGCATAATATTTGCATACAACCTGTGCACATTCTCCCTTATACTTTAAATCATCCCTAGATTACTTATAGCACTTAATACAATGTAAATTCTATATAAATAGTTGTTATACTGTATTGTTTAGGGGATGATGACAAGAAAAAAAGTCTATACATGATTAGCACAGATGCAATTTTTTTTTCCCGAATATTTTTGATCCTTGGTTGGTTGAATCCACAGATACAGAACTTACAGATACAAAGGGGGTGACTGTATATTTATTTTAAGGGTAGCCTCACATGGTTTAGTCAATTTAAGTTAAAACTAAAAGTGCTTTTAGAAAAATTACAATCTTAATATTTTCAGTGCTTTTTTAGATAAGGGACAAATTTAAATTTACTGTTTTCAGAGTATAGTCAAGGGTTAAAACTCACATTTTTTTCCTATTAAATTGCTTATAATCATCTTTGAGCAGTAGTGACTACACAAACAGATTTAATTTCCTTATATGCAAATGGCCTCTGTAAACAGATAATCATAGTAGCTGCCATTGCTTCTTATTTTGCTTTCTTTTTCTCTGTTTTTTTGTCTAGCTGAGTGATCTCAGGTACAGTATACTATGATTTTATCTGTAAAAGAGATTTGAAATAGTTGATATCTAAGATCCCATTTGGCTCATGAAACTGTGCAACTTAATCTTTTTTTTTTTTTCCAGACACATGTGGCAGTTCCAGAAACAGCATTATTACAAACAGTTGCCAATTTGGATACTCTTGTAGCTGTGATAGAATGCCAGCAACCAGAAGCAGACTTGTATAGGTATGGTATGATGTTAAATATACTCATATTAAGTCCTTTTTACAACATTGTTTTTATAGCCATGAACATAAAATGAAATCTTTAACTAATTGGAGATGTTATTTGTGGGGCAAGTGGTGGGAGGGGGATAATTAATGGGAAAAAGACTTGCCAGAATTCTAAGCAAAACATATTAATTTTAAAGCGTTGCTTTTATTCATAAGTTTCTTCCCATTACCTTCTACTTTGTTATGAACTAGCAGGCTCATTTTATAGCTACAACAGTAGTAATACTACAAGTAAGATTATTTTCCTAGAAGAAAATAATCTAGTTTTTTTTTTTTTTTTTTTTTGTAATCTCCATGAAGTCAAGGGCTGTGTCTTTGTGTTCACTGCTATATTATTTATAATGGACACTACTTTTAAATTAGAACCTTATAACATATACATCTTTCAATATTTCACCTATTTATAGCATATAATAGTGAAAAAATATAATTTTATATAAATATTATCTTTTTAAAATTATTTATTTATTTATTTATTTATTTATTTGTCCTTTTTGTGATCGGTAAGGGGATCACAACCCTTGACGTGGTGTCGCCCGCACCGCGCTCAGCCAGTGAGCGCACCGGCCATCCCTATATAGGATCCGAACCTGCGGCGGGAGCGCCAATGCGCTCCCAGCGCCACACTCTCCTGAGTGCGCCACGGGGTCAGCCCATAAATATTATATTTAATAGCTATGAGTTCCTCAAGGACAGAAACCATTCTCATTCATCTTATTGCCAGTCGCAATAAGCACAAAGTAAAAGAAATTTTTTTCATTTGTTAGATTTTTAAAGATCTTGTTTCTGAAAGGAGGGAAAGGAACAGAGGAACTAACTCCTTTTAACATTATGGTTTACTAAATGCAATTTAAGTTATCTTTCAGTAATCTTGACAATTATCATGGGCTACGGAATGGAAACAACTTTCTATTATTAAAGACATATGAGAAACTAAGTTCATTTTTACTCAATAACTCGTGGTAGACTACAAATTATGACCACATGATAAAAATCACCCTTGTGTTCTTGTTATATTGTCTCTTCCCTTAGGTTGAAGTGTTTTAAAGTCTTATCTTTAGTCATTGAGTTTTTCAAATCTCTTACATGTCTTTGTTTTGGCTCCATATCTTTATAATGGAGATTTTCTCCATGTGATGTTATAAAAATCTTACATTTTCTTCAAAGTCAAATGTAGTATAGGATTTTCCAATTAACTAAAAAATTTGGAATCAGATGCTTTAAGAGCATTTAAACTCTAAGGTACTTTAACTATAAAGAATTAAGTACTTTAAAATTTCTGTATTGCTGTTGTATCCTGGTCTTAGGCAAAGGCAGTTTATAAAAAATTATTAAAAGGTAGAAAATGATACAAAATTAAACAAGCATAAGTTAATATGAGATTAAATATGACTAATGCTTTGGTCTGTGGTTTTTAAATTATCTTGGAAAACAAAAAAACCTTTTTTTAATAAGAAAGAATTCCTCTTTCTTACTGGAGGTATGTATTTGGTTTTAAATAATTATTAGTAATAATTACTGATAATTATTACTAATAATTACTAAATTATTATAGTAGACTTTTATATTAGAAAGATAATTCATAATTAATTATAGCACTACTTAAAATGTTTTATTGCTGCTTTTATTTATTCATTTATTCAACAAATTATGGTTGAATGTCTATATGTTCATTGTGATAGGTGATAAATAAGATGAATAAGAATAGTTTCTGTCCTTGATGAACTCAAGAGTGTACATAAAGTTATATTTTTTCACTTTATTATGTGTTATATATAATTGAAATATTGAAAACATTTAAATGTCCAAGTAGGAGAATGCTTAGATAGGCATATATTTAGGTATTAAAAATTATGTTTCCAAAGAATTTAATGACATAGGTACATATGCAATATAATGTTAAATAAAATAAGATACAAAGTTGTAGCTTTCATATGATCTCAATCATGTAAAAATAAATTTGTGTGTGTATGGATAAGATAGATAGGTAGTTAGGTAGCAAGATAAAAAAGATAGCTACAGAGAGAAAGACAAACCTGGAGGAATTATATATCAAAATGTTAATAGTTATTTTCTGATGGTAGCATTTCTTAGTTATCTTTTAAGAAGATAATTATCTCTTTAATTGTCTTTTTTCTTTTCTATGTTTTCTAATATTTCTTGAAAGTAGATTGATTTTGTGATTTNAACCCTCGGGCAGGAGCGCCACCGCGCTTCCCAAGCGGCGCACTTATCCAGTGCGCCACCGGGCCGGCCCATGTGTTTTAATATTTTTAAAGTAATAGATGTGCATAGTTTTTAAAAATGGAAACAGTACCAAATAGCACTTGTAAAAGTCTGTCTTACACTCCTAAACTCCAATTTCCTAGTTATCCTTTATGTCCTAGTTACAATTATTTGTAAGTTAGTCCAGATATCTATACAAAGTATTTACATAGGCAAGCATATTTGTTCACAAATGGTAGCATAGAACACAACTTATTCTGTACTCTACTTTTTAATCACTTAATACTATCTCTTAGATATCATCCTTTATCTGTACTTGTGCTATATCTTTGAGTCCTTGAATTTTCTTAAAATAGTACAGGAAAGGGGCCGGCCCGGTGGCGCACTGGATAGTATGCCGCTTGGGAAGCGTGGCGGCGCTCCCGCCCGAGGGTTCGGATCCCACATACAGACCGGTTCCCGCTCACTGGCTGAGCGAGGCGCGGGAGCAACACCGAGGCTTGCAATCCCGTTGCCGGTCCCCGGTCCGGTACGGGGGCAACACTGAGGGTTGCGATCCGTTGCCGGACACGGAAAAAAGACAAAAAACAAAAAAAAAAAAAAAAAAA
>NW_007726877.1:447300-466995 GCF_000696425.1 Galeopterus variegatus | reverse complement strand
ATATCTTAGGGCTGGCCCGGTGGTGCACTGCTATAGTGCGCTGCTTGGAAAGCGCGATGGCGCTCCCGCCGAGGGGTCGGATCCCACATACAGACCGGTTCCCGCTCACTGGCTGAGCGAGGCGCGGGAGCAACACCGAGGCTTGCAATCCCGTTGCCGGTCCCCGGTCCGGTACGGGGGCAACACTGAGGGTTGCGATCCGTTGCCGGACACGGAAAAAAGACAAAAAGGAAAAAAAAATGTATATCTTACTGAGGGTAACATTCAAAAAAGTGTGGAAGCCACTGATTTGACCACCAAACCCAATCGTGTCAGGGGACCCTTGGACGATCCTGCCTGGCAGCTGAAGCCTTGGCCATTCGCTGACACCTCTTTCATCTGTGGGTCTAGCAAGGCCCTTTCATTCCCAGGAGAAAATGTATAGAAGCCATAACTGAGGGAGAAACATAAAAAACAAGGGGTGCTCTGCGACCTCTAGATCCTGCATGATGATGAGACTCTTGTTTGCCTCCACGCGGTCACAGTGCTGCTGAAGAAAGGAGGAAACCACTGCCAGTGTCCATAAAAAGAAAGGAAAGTTGTAACTGGTGCCAAGTCTGTCGGCCACCTGGTGTGGGAGAGAGGCAGCTGCTCCCTCAAAGGAGGAGGAGCCATGGGCGGCCCCATGGACCCTGACCATGGATGAGTCTCTCTGTCCACCCCTCCTAAGACCACTGGTGGCAGAGCTCCAGTTCCTCTCGGACCTTTGGAACAGTTCAAGGAGAGAGGTTTTGCCATCTGAGGGCAACCAGTGTGCGTAAGTTTGATCATTACCTAATCTCCTCTCAGTAGAAAGTAAAGAGACTTTATTGAAAACACTTTGATGTCTACGTCTCTGAGTTATAAGCCTTTCACTCACTGCCTTAACAAATAGAACCAGTTCATAAAATTGGGTCTTGGCAAGAGTCCTGATCTTTGCCCAAAAATCCCCTTGAAAGCATTCCTCCATCCAGAACCTTTGGGAAATGGAATATTCCCGATGAATAAGATTTTCCACAAAACTGACATAACCCATTAAGTATAGAATTTTTCTAAAAATATCTTGTCCATTTAAAAAAAAAAAAAAAAATTCTCCAAACCATGCCACTTCCCCATGGACCACCAAGCCCCGCTGCTCTCGCGAGGGCTGCAACCTGCCCTACACCTTTCCCGAGGCTCCCTTGCCTCCTAGTCTCTGAATCAGGCTCTGCCTCCCTCTTGCCACTGGGCTATGCTCATGCCCACCTCTGAGTTTGCTGTCTTCCCAAAGACATCCAGATATTCCTTCACCTGTCAAATCCACTTCATCCTCCAAGGACTGCTGCAAGGATCTCCTCCACAAAGCTACCCACCTCCCATTTTTTTATTTTTTCTTTCACCAGTCCTCAACAATCTTCCTTTCCCATGGGGTCTTTTATTGTTATATGTACCATACTACTTAGTGTTTACTTAATATATTTTGTTTGCTGTTTCATTTATAAATCTTACCTTTCAGGCTGGTTTCTAAGAACTTAAGGACAGAGATGTCATTTAATTCTTTGGTACCATTACATAACCTACAGCAGAGGGTCTTCAGAACCATTAAACATAGAAAACAGAAAATCGCTCCTTGTTTGTGTGGCGGCATCTCAGCCCACCTCTTCAGAGAGGACAAAGCATCATACCTTTCTTTCAAAAAATCTTCAAACTCCTTGCAGTTCTTACGGCCATTGTTCAGATGCTGGATTATGCTGTCGTAGCCGATGGTGCTGAGGATGTCCTCATTCTGGTGGAAAAGACAACATGGCATCAGACCAAGAATGGCATAGACAGCAGCCCCAAGGCCTGGAGAGTGGACAGGGCAGAAGAGGTGGGAAGTTGGCAATGGGACGTTGCTGAATCACTTTACCTCTGAGACACACATGACAAAAAAAGAACAAATAGAAAAAGAAAGAATGCATGCAGCTATGGAAAAGTTTTTTAAATGGTGGAACCAAACTCCACAAAACAGGAAGGAAGTGACGGAGGAATAAGAGGAACATGGATGAGGGAGCTGGCCAGGCTCAGGTCCCTCTTTGGGCCCTCCACTCACGCCCTAAGGCAGGCCAGGAGAGGGAAGAGGAGCTGGCACCTGCTCCAGCCTTCTGCTGTGACTTCCTCCTACTGCTAGGTAGAAACTGACTCACGCTAAAGACCCATGTTAACCAGGGGTTATGCAATTTCCACTTTATCCTTACATTTGCCACCAACCTTGACCCTGACATCACTTCCCACAGCCAGTTATCCCTACATAAGGTAAGCAGCTCTGAACAAGGAGCCAGGATCCAGGACTGGGAGAAAAGGGCTGTCTGTCCCCTCAGAAGCATGAAGGGGAGCCCAGCAGCCAGCGCGTTACATGTGGTCACTGTCCCCAATTTGGGGGAAAAGACTTTTAAAAATTTTTAAGTTAGCGTCTCTTTAATTGTCTTTTTTCTTTTCTATGTTTTCTAATATTTCTTGAAAGTAGATTGATTTTGTGATTTAAAAAAGTATTTTCTACCTTACTGCACAGCACTCTTAATGATCATTTTCAATGGCTATGTCATAGTACCAGTGACTGTACTAGAATCTAACCATTTCCTAATCTTTCAATACCCAACTTTCAGTTGTTTTGCTGTTATAAATATTGCATGGTGCCTTATTACTAATAAGTTCATGATTTAAAAATCTAGTGGTTGCATAGTTCATTACTTACTCCTCTTTGATAAAATTCGTTCTTTTGGCTTCCAGGACACTCCCCTCTTTTGGTTTTCCTTCTACTTCATTAGTTCCTCCTTCTCAGTGTCTTTCACTGGTTTTTCCTCTTCTCCTTGACTTCTCTGTGTTAGAGTACTCCAGGACTGGTCCTGTCCCCTTCTCTGTCTATCCCTTTTCTATCTATACCTATCTACATTTACTCCCTTGGTAATCTCATCCAATCTGATGGCTTTAAAAACCATCTATTTGCTGATGACTTCCAGATTTGTATCTCTATCCCAGACATCTTTCCCAAATTCTAGACTCTTATATCTGACTGCCCGTTCCACAGTTTCACCTAGATATTTAGTAGGAATCTCAAATTAATCATGTTGAAAACCAAACTACTTATCTTCCCCCAAAACTTTTTCTGCCAGCAGCTTTTACCATACTCAGTTAATGACAATCCATCCTTCCCGTTGATGAGGCCAAAAGCCTTGGAGTTAGCCATGACTCTCACATCTCCTCTCCCCTCATCTCCTGTCTCACATCTCACCTCAACCTATCAGAATATTCTGTTGGTTACCTTCAAAATATATCTATCTTTCACCAAATTTGTTGGGCCAGTACCATCTCTTGCCTGGTTTACTGCCATCAAAGTCACTTTTTGTGGCTTTTCCCCTTCCCTCCCTTAAAGTATGTTCTCACAAAAGCAGCCACAGTGATCCTTTTTAAATGTAAATTAGATATTTCGTTCCTCTGCTCAAACCCTGCAGTGGCTACCCATTTCATTCAGAGTCAAAGCCCACATCTTTATAACCAACTATAAGACCTTAATGATCTCTCCCCATCTCCATCCTTTCCTCTTTGACCTAATTTTCTTTTGTTCTCCCACTTGCTTATCCTGCAGCTATACCGGTCTCCTTACTTTTCCTTGAATATGCCACATCCACTCCCACCTTTTCACTAACTATTCCTTGTCTAACTTTTACCGCCTTCAAGTCTTTGCTGAAATCACCTCCTCAGTGAGGCCTACCTTGACTACTTAGTACTGCAACCTGGTCCTTCTTACTCTCTTCTGCTTTTCTGTTTTCATAACACATAATACCTTTTAGTATACTATGTAATTTACTTATTTATTATGTTCTTTGCTTATTATCTCTCTCTCCCACAAAAATGTAAACCCAAGGGCAGGTGTCTTTATGTGTTTTGTTCACTAAAGTCTCACAAGCACCTAGAACAGTATCTGGCATATAGCAGGGCTTTCTGTGTATTTGTTGACAGTTGAAAGAATAAAGATCTTTGTGTACTAAATTTTATGCACTTTTAAGATTTTCTTTTTATTGAATTCTTTCTCTATGTTATATGTAAGCAAGATTTGTGTGTGTATAGTTCATTTAACTATTGGAGTACCTAGAAATTTTATGCACTTTTAAGATTTTCTTTTTATTGAATTCTTTTTCTATGTTATATGTAAGCAAGATTTGTGTGTGTATAGTTCATTTAACTATTGGAGTACCTAGAACAGTACAAAGCACATAGTAGACATTCAATAAATATCTACTGAATTGGTGATAGAGTTCCAAATTATTACTCAGTCAAAAGATGTGTAAACATTTTTATTGTCCATTTGCTCATCAGATACTGAGTGCATCCAGTAACTGAGGCACAGTCCTACACACTGAGAATATATCAGTGATGAAACCACAATAGTTCTTGCCTTTTGGAGTTTATAATCCAGTACTAGATTATTCCCTAAGAAGCTACAGAGCTGCAGAAGTGGAATTATTGGATTTAAGCCCTTATAGATTTGGGCCTCTAATAAACATAGTGGAAAATTACTTTACAGAAGAATTATAATTGTACTAATTTTTATTATCATGAGCAAAATATGTTTGAGATTTTTTTTGCTGTTTCAAAACTTTACTAGTATTATTAGTTTTAAAATTTTTGCTAATTGTGTGGATAATAGTTTTATAGTTTTAACCTCTAGTTTTAATTTGTATTTGTATTCTTTCCATATGTTATATTTTAGATTCTGATTCAGCATTCCACTTAAAGGAATTTTTCCTAATGAAATAATAAAATTCTATTCCTAGGAATTTATATTAATGAAAATATGAAAAGATATATAAACAAGGTTGTTCAGTCAGGGCTGAATTGTTTAGGCTATCCATAAGTTGGGGAAAAAAAATCCAAACTTCCATCAATAGTGATCTGAGTAAATTATGCAGTAACCCCAAAATACAATACTACATGTGCCTATTAAAAATAATGATGTAGATATGTTTTTAATTGGACATGTTGGGGGGGGGGAGATGTAACTAACAGTATTTAAGATAAAGTTTATGCAAAGATTTGTATTATCTCTTATTTTTTTCAAAATATTTTAATACTTATTTGTACATATTTGTGGGATACAGTATGTTGTTTCAATATATGCTTATACTGCACAATGACTCACTTAGGGTAGATAGCATAGTTTTTTTTTGTTTGTTTGTTTGTTTGTTTGTTTTCCTTTTTGTCTTTTTTTTTTCGTGACCGGCAACGGATCGCAACCCTCAGTGTCGCGCCCGTACCAGACCAGGACCGGCAACGGGATCGCAACCCAAGGTGTTGCTCCCACACCTCGCTCAGCCAGTGAGCAGGAACCGGTCTGTATGTGGGATCCGAACCCTCGGCGGGAGCGCCACCGCGTTCCCAAGCAGCGCACTGTAGCAGTGCGCCACCAGGCCGGCCTGAGTATCATTTCTTTTTATAGCTGAGTAGTATTCCATTGTGTAGATATACTACAGTTTTTTTATCCATTCATCCATTGATGGACATTTAGGTTGATTTCATCTCTTGACTATTGGTGAATAGTGTTGCAATGAACATGGGAGTGCAGGTGTCTTTTTGATATATTGTCTTTATTTCCTTTAGGTATACAACCAGTAGTGGGAGAGCTGGGTCATAGCGTAGATCTATTTTTAGTTCTATGAGGAACCTCCATACTGTTTTCCAAATTGTGTGTGCCAGTTTACACTCCCAGCAACAGCATAGGAGGGTTC
This sequence comes from Galeopterus variegatus, assembly GCF_000696425.1. Classification (NCBI taxonomy): domain Eukaryota; kingdom Metazoa; phylum Chordata; class Mammalia; order Dermoptera; family Cynocephalidae; genus Galeopterus; species Galeopterus variegatus. Next base: position 461,233 of record NW_007726877.1, on the reverse strand, counting down.
CTTTTTCTCTGCATCCTCACCAACATTTGTTATTTTTTGTCTTGTTGATAATAGCCATTCTAACTGGGGTGAGATGATATCTCATTGTAGTTTTAATTTGCATTTCCCTGATGATTAGTGATGCTGAGCATTTTTTCATGTGCCTGTTGGCCATTTGCACCTCCTCTTTTGAGAAATGTCTGTCATGTCCTTTGCCCATTTTTTAATTGTGTTTTTTTTGTTTCTTTGCTGTTGTGTTGTTTGACTTCCTTATATATTCTGGACTAGCCCCTTCACTGATGTGTAGCTGACAGACACTTTCTCCCATTCTGTAAGTTGTCTCTTCACTTTCTTGATAGTGTCCCTTGCTGTGCAGAAGCTTTTTAGTTTGACGTAATCCTTTGTGTTTTTGCTTCAGTTGCCTGTGCCTTTGTACTCTTACTCAAAAAAGCGCTGCCCACTCCTATTTTGTATAGCATTTCCCCTGTGTTTTCTTCTAGTAGTTTCATAGTTTCAGGTCTTAAATTTAGATCTCTGATCCACTTTGAGTTGACATTTGTGTATGGTGAGAGAGAGACATCTAATTTCTATCTTCTGCATGTGGATATCCAGTTTTCCCAGCACTGTTTATTGAAGAGGCTGTTCTTTCCCCACTGTATATTCTTGGCATCTCTGTTGAGAATCAGTTGGCTATAAATGTATGAGTTTATTTGGGGGCTTTCTATTCTGTTGGTCTATTTGTCTGTTTTTGTGCCAGTACCATGCTGTTTTGGTTACTGTAGCTTTATAATATTTTGAAGTCAGGAAGTGTGATGCCTCCTACTTTGTTCTTTTGTTCAAAATTTGTTTAGCTATACAGGGCCTTTTGTGGTTCAATACAAATTTTAAGATTGTTATTTATATTTCTGTGAAGAATGTCATCGGTATTTTGATAGGGATTGCATTGAATGTATAGATTGCTTTGAGTAATGTGGACATTTTGATGATGTTAATTCTTCCAACCCAAGAACATGAGATATCTTTTACTTGTGTCCTCTTCAGTTATTTTCACCAATGTTTTATAGTTTTCATTGTAGAGGTCTTTCCCCTCCTTGGTAAAATTTTCTCCTAAGTATTTCATTTTTGTTGGTACCTATTGTGAATGGGATTACTTTCTTGATTTCTTCTTTGGTTATTGCATTATTGGTGTATAGGAGGGCTATTGATTTTTATGTGTTGATTTTTGTAACCTGCCACTATCCTGAGTTAATTTATTAGTTCTAGTAATTTTTTGGCGGTGTCCTTAGAGTTTCTTATATGTGTGATTGTGTCACCTGCAAATAGGGATAGTTTGACTTTCTCCTTTCCAATTTGGAAGCCCTTTATTGCTTTCTCTTGCCTTATTGCACTGTCTAGAACTTCCAGTACTGTTGAATAAAAGTGGGGAAAGTGGCCATTCTTGTCTTGTTCAGATCATACAGGAACACTTTCAATTTTTGTCCATTCAGTGTGATATTACCTGTGGGTTTGTCATATATGGCCTTTATTATGTTGAGGTACGTTCCTCTATACCTAATTTATTGAATGTTTTTATCATAAAGGAGTGTTGGATTTTATCATATACTATTTCTGCATCTATTGTAATGATTACATTTTTTTTTATTTCATTCTGTTGATGTGATGCATCACATTTATTGATTTGCATATGTTGAACCATCCTTGCATCCCTGAGATGAATTCTGCTTGATCATGGTGAATGATCTTTTTAATATGTTGCTGGATTCTACTTGCTCATATTTTATTGAGGATCTTCATGTCTGTGTTCATTAGGGATATTGGTCTGTAGTTTTCTTTTTCCAATTTTGGTATGATGGTAATGCTGGCCTTGTAGAATGAGTTTGGAAGTGGTGTCTCCTCTTCTATTTTTTGGAAGAGTCTGAGAAGAATTGGTTTTAGTTCTTTAAATGTTTAATAGAATTTAGCAGTGAAGCCATCTAGTCCTGGGGTTTTCTTTCTTGGGAGACTTTTTATTACTGCTTTAATCTCATCACTCATTATTGGTCTGTTTATGCTTTCTAGTTCTTCATGATTTAACTTGTTTGATAAGTTGTTTGTGTCCAGGAATTTATCCATTTCTTCTGGGTTTTCCAGTTTATTCACATATAGTTGTTCATAGTAGTCTCTTATGATTCTTTGTATTTCTGCAGTATCCATTCTAATGTCTCCTTTTTCACTTCTTATTTATTTGAGCCTTCTTTCTTTTTCTCCTCATTAGTATAGCTAAAGGTTTATTATTTTTGTTTATCTATTCAAAAACAAACTCTGTTTCTACTGATTTTGGGTTTGGTTTGTTCTTGTTTTTCCATCTCCTTGAAGCATAACATTAGGTTGCTTATTTGAAGTCTGTCTTGTTTTTTGTTTGTTTGTTTGGTTTTTTGGCAGCTGGCCAGTAACAGGGATCCAATCCCTTGACCTTGGTATTACCAATACCATGCTATAACCAACTGAGCCAGCTGGTCAGCCAGTGTTCTTCTTTACTGATATAGGCATTTATTGCTATAAAACTCTCTCTTAGAACTGCTTTTGCTATATCTCACAGGTTCTGTTAAGTTGTATTTTCATTTGTCTGTAGGAATTTTTTGATTTTTTTCTATGACTCATTTGTTGTTTAGGAGTATATGGTTTAATTTCCATGTATTTGTACAATTTCTAGTGCCACTTCCTTTGTTGATTTCTAGTTTTCTATTGTGGTCAGACAAAGTAGTTGATAGAATTTCGATTTTATAAAATATGTTGATATCTGTTTCGTGTCCTAACATATGGTCTATTCTAGGGAATGTTCCATGTACTGCTGAGAAGAATGTGCATTCTGCAGCTGTTGGATGAAATGTTCTATAAATGTCTGTTAGGTCAAGTTGACCTATAGTAGAAATTAATTCTGCTATTTCTGGGTTAATTTTCTGCCTGGATGATCTGTCCTTTGCTGAGAGTCGGGTATTAAAGTCCCCAACTACTATTGTATTGGAGTCTGTCTTTCTCATTAGATCCAATAGTAATTGCTTTCTATAACTGGACACTCTGGAGTTGGGTACATATATATTTAGAATTGTTTTATCCTTTTGTTGATTGATCACTTTATCATTATATAATGACCTTCCTTATCTTTTTTTTTACTTTCCTTGGCTTGAAATCTATTTCATCAGTGTTTAGCGACTCTTGCTCTTTTTTGGTTTCCATTTGCATGATATATCTTTTTCCATCCCTTCACTTTCAGCTGGTGTGTGTCTGTATGGATTAAGTGAGTTTCTTGTGGGTAGGATATTGTTGATTCTCGTTTTATAACCCATTGAGCCACTCTGTGTCTTTTAATTGGGGCATTTAATCCATTTACATTTACGGTTATAATTGTTATATAGGGACTTGTTACTACCATTTTACTATTTTTTTTTTCTGGTTGTTTTGTAGATCCTTTGTTCCTTTTTTCCAGTCTTACTGTCTTCCTTTGTGGTTGAGTGGTTTTCTCTAGCTTTATATTCTGATTTCACACTATTTGGTTTTAGATGTCTCTTCTAAGTTTTTATATTATGGTTACCATAAGGCTTACAAAAAACATGATGTAGTTATAACAAATTGTTTTAGACTAATAACAACTTAACTTTGATATCTAAGAAAAAAGAAAAAAAACAAAGCCAACTTTACACTTTGGCATCATTCCCCCCAACTTTTTTGACAGTTTGTTGTTTGAAGTTACAACTTTCAATATTGCCCATCTCTTATATGGTTGTATTTGTTATTGTCTTGTTTGCTTTGTCCTTTAGTCTTCATACTAAGGATGTAAGCAATTTATTCACCACTCTTGCAACATTGGAGTATTCTGAGGTTGTGAACTTACTTAACTAATGAGTTATGTACCTTTAAATGTTTTCTTGCTGCTCTTTAGCATAATCTTCATTCAACTGAAGAGCTCCCTTTAGCATTTTTTCTAAGGCAGGTATAGTGTTGATGAGTTCCCTTAGCTTTTGCTTGTCTGGGAAAGATTTTATTTCTTCTTCATATTTGAAGGTTAGTTTTGCTGGGTACAGAATTCTTGCCTGACAGTCTTTTTTCTTTCAGCACTCTGAATATATCATTCCATTCTCTTCTGCCCTGCAGAAGTTCTACTGAGAAATCTGCTGACAGATGTATTGAGAATCTGTCAAATGTTATTTATTTCTTCTCTCTTGCTGCTTTTGGTATTCTTTCTTTGTCTTTGATTTTTTGATAATTTGATTATGATGTGTGTTGGGGTGTTCCTTCTTGGTTTGAATTTGATTGGTGACATCTGAGCTTCCTGTACCTGGATGCTGTTATCTTTCTCCATGCTTGGGAAATTTTTAGCCATTATTTTTTTGAGTATGCTTTCTACATTGTTTCCTATTTCCTCTCCTTCAGATATGCCAATTATGCAGAGGTTATTTTGCTTGAGGGATCCCATATTTGCTGTATTTGTTTTATTTTTTCTTATTCTTTTTGCACCATTGATTGGATAATTTCATGTGTTTTATCTTTCAGCTCACTGATTCTTTCCTCTGTTTGATTAAGTCTGCCATTGGAATTTTCTATGGAGTTTTTCAATTCAGCTAATGTATTCTTTATTTCTAGAATTTCTTTCATTTTTTTTTTCCTTTGTCAAGTTTTTCATTCTGCTCCTGGATTGTATTCCAGATATCATTTAATTTTACATCTATATTTTCTTGTGACTCTCTGAACATCCTTAAGAGGGTTATTCTGAATTCTCTGTCTGACATTTCACAGATCTGCTGTTCCTCTGCATCCCTTGCTGGTGCTTTGTTTGTTTCCTTTGCTGTCAACATAGTTCTCTGTTCTTTCTCAATCTTTATGTCTTTATGTTGATGCTGGGCATTTGAGGAGACTACTCCCTCTTCTAGATTTTATAGTTGTTCTTTCGTTGTGTTAGATCTTTATTGGTTAATATCAGAGTTTTATCTGTGGCTTGTAGGGTGTTTTTTTTTTTCCTGTTCTGTGGTGGATTAATAGTTACCACCACCACTAGACTCTGCATTGGAACTAATGTGCTGTCCATGGTTAGTTCCCAATTCGGGAACTTCCTATCAGGACCAAACCTTGAGCTCTGTGCTAGAGCTAAATTGCTGCTTTGCTGCTGATTCTCTGGGGAAGGCTTTTTGTGCAGATCATTAGCCACTCTGGGTCTGGGCTATGTGGGAATTCTGGCCCAGGACTGAATCTTTCCTGCAGGTTTCTCCCCTGCATTTCTACTACCCTGACTGATTTCCACCAAGATCAGCTACCCACGCTGCTGCACCCAATGTTCCCCTGGTGGGTCAGCCTTTCCCTTGCACTCCAGCTGTTTCCCATGAGACAGGCCATGTATAACTCGTGATAACTCACTGGCCTCTGGGTGGCTCGTTTCTCCAGTTGGCTGTGGCTGCTTGCTCCTTTGTGGGCCCAGAGGAACCCTGCCAGTGCTCTTTATGGCCTGTGGGCTGGTATGGTGAGCTCCAAAGCTGTCCTCTCCCCTGCATACTCCAAGTAGGTTTACATGAAGCGTGCCTCTATGGCATTTTCTGGCTTTGATCCTTGTGCAGTAGCTTCTTCCTGCTTTTGTATCAAGGTAGCCGAGAAGCAGCCAGGGCCTGGAATGATAGGTCCTGTCTCTACACCTTCTCACTGTGGTCTCTTGTACGTGGTCTCTACTCCTCTGCCCCCAGCTACAGTGGTCCTAGGTTGGCAGTCTTTGCTTTGTAATAGTTGTAAATTGGTTACTTATGAAGAGGAGCAACACTGGGAATCATCTGTTCCACCATCTTGATGATGTCACTCTTTGTATCATCTTTTAATTCTATTTTTTCATGAACTATTTGAAGTACCCTTATACACACACACACACACACACACACACACATACACACACACACACGTGGAAAAAATCCTGGAAACATACCCCCAAATATTAGTAGTGTTTGTATTTGAGTTGTGGGATAACCAGTGATTGTTACTTCCTTTTTGAGGTCTTTTTATATTATCTGAATTGTTTTATAAGATGTATGTGTTCAATTGTATGTATATACAATCTTCATAGTCAGAAAAGAGGATAATATAGCTATTTCCACTTTTAAAAATATCAAAGTGTGAGTTTGGAGACAGGGATAAGGAAAGTGCAAGGTACTTTGATACAGCATGGAACTGGCATAAACAGATACTAGAAGTGCCTTAAAATCAAGGATAACAGGGCAGATAAAAAGAAAGGTAAAATATCCCTTGTTGGAATTTAGCTAAGGAAAACCAAAAGACTGATCACACATCATCTCTAAAAGGTGCCTAGGAAGACAGCAACAGAATTGGTTCTTTGAATCTAAATCCAAAGTCTAGACTAGAGCCAGGGCTACATAAAATTTCATTAAATGTGAGAATAAAAAACAGTACTTCTCCCTGATATGGGGAGCTGAAGGAAGTAGGAGATTAGTAAGAAACAATGAAGCCAAAGTCTATAAGAGATTAAAGGATCTGTGGCCTGAAAACAGGAGGGATAATAAGGGACATTTTTAAGGGAATGCTTAATATTTCTTTGCCTAAATATTAACATGAAGCTCTGTCTAGAATTTTCCCCAAATCAGAATTTACTTCTTACTATAGTAGAAAGTAATTATACACTTGAATCGACTCTATGCGGTGGAGCTGTTTTGGTAGTAGAAGTTGGAAATGAAAAGCCCAACTATGAAAATTCATTATTATAACAGGGTACTCACTCTAGATTCAGGCAACCAAAAGTTTAAATATGACTATCAGGTTAAAGAAGCTCTGCAGTTCACTGATAGGTTTTTGCTTACTACTCTAGCCTCATCGCTTACCTCATGCTTAGTATTTGCTCAATGAATATTTGTTGAATGAATGAATGAACAAGTGAATGAATGACCTGGTTCTGATGATCTATAGGTTACAGGAGGTTCTATTTAGTAAACTGAAATGAAATATGTGAACATTCATTGTTGGATAAATAATGTATGTATCTGTGTAGCAAAAATAAATTCTCTTGATGACTAAACTAATAATAGTAATAGATAGCATTTGCATTGCCATTTTGAAAAGTTTTCATTCATAACTGAAGTAGAAATGGCAAGAATATTGAAATTTTTATAACTTAGGGGCCGGCCCGTGGCTCACTCGGGAGAGTACGGTGCTGATAACACCAAGGCCCCGGGTTCGGATCCCACATAGGGATGGCCGGTTCGCTCACTGGCTGAGCGTGGTGCTGACAACACCAAGTCAAGGGTTAAGATCCCCTTACCGGTCATCTTTTAAAAAAAAAAAAAATTTTTATAACTTAAAGACTTTATTTTTATAATTTTTAGCATGAATATTGGACCATTCATATATACAAAAGGTTGATTTTGTTTCATATGTAAGAATAGTGCTAAAACAATCTAAAATGTTCCACCTGTTGATGTCATAAGTAATACTCATGTCATGTATTTTAGTAATATGGTGAATTCTTTGGTAGATTCATGGGACGAATGATAATAACTCAACAGATGGAAGAAATCGTAAGGTAAGAATAAATTCACATTATCTAATTATTTTTAAGTGGGAACTGTTTGGGGAAGGGACTAAAAGTTAAAGGGAGATTAGGTAAATAAGCAGCATATCATAGGAAAGGGTTAATTTGAAAGCATTTAGCATTTCATCTGCTAGGAACTTGTAGCAGCAGTAAATGAGGATGAAACAAACTCCATGAAATGATATCAAAATAATTTTCTAAGCTTATTTGTGTATTTGTTTCTTTTTCTAATAACAGCAGGTAGTAGCACTAAAAGGAAACATATCTGCTTTTATTCAGATCCTAACACATTTAAACCCATAACACTTAAAGTCTAGAATATGAAAAATGTTTTATGTGGTATTTAACAAGTGTAAATGCTATGGTCTTCTTCACTTCAGAACCATTCGGTGCAACCTAGAGTACTTAGTGGCTAATCCAGAACTGCTTATGTACTCTTCTGTGGTTGGTTGTTTTTGTGGTTGGTTGTTTTAGTTTGTTTTACCTCAATATTCAGGTTAATTTCTGACACCTAAATGAAAGGCTTTGGGTCAGTTCAGAGATTTGCTGATGAGATTGCATTGTTACTGACTATAAGACCTAATTTAGAATCAGTCTTAGAATCAGCACTTGAATTTCTAATCAAATTTGACATTCCATCTCTTTTCTGGCAACAGGTTCAATTTGTACTGGCTGTATGAAATTAGTCACTAACAGAAATAGTTGAGCATTTTTTAATGAAATTCTCAAGACAAGCCATCAAAAAATCATTCATCAGCACTGATTTACGTTTTTTTGTTCGTTTGTTTGTTTGTCCTTTTTTTTTGAGACCGGCCACACTGTGCTCAGCCAGTGAGCGCCCCGGCCATCCCTATATAGGATCCGAACCCGAGTGCGCCACGGGCTCAGCCGGCCCAAATCATTCATCAGCACTGATTTACGTTTTTTTGTTCGTTTGTTTGTTTGTCCTTTTTTTTTTTGAGACCGGCCACACTGTGCTCAGCCAGTGAGCGCCCCGGCCATCCCTATATAGGATCCGAACCCGAGTGCGCCATGGGCTCAGCCGGCCAGTGATTCACGTTTTTAATAAACATTAACATAGGAGTGTGTTCAGTAAACTCTGTAACAAGATCTTTGTGTAGGATTCTTGCTGAATAACTGTTGACTAGCTTTTATTTTGATTTCTATAGTGGGAGAGTGGAAAATGTGTGGATAAATAGTCTAAATTGCATTAATACATTGTAGCTAGTAAAGGAAAAGAGTAATTATGTTACTTCAGCCCCTAGAGTGGTTAAAAAAAAATGAACCAGGTTCTTTACTGAAGCAACCAGAGTGAACTGATTATCTTTTAATCTGAAGCTGTCATTATATCCCAATTTTATGTGCCGTTGTGAGCTCAAAGTATTTCTATTCATCCTTAGAACCAACATCAAGTGAAAAAGAATTATTTGATAGCTCCCGAATAGTTAGTAGCCACATTGATTTATATGACTCTCTGATAAAACCATGCTTGTTAACCGTATCCCAAACACCTGGTCCTCCTTGGTTTATTGCGTTTTTTACAGTATTTGGGTTTCTAGAGATCTTCATGAATGTTTCAGATTCTGTTTTGTTTGGATAACTGTGTGTATATATATATATGTATGTTTCATAAAAGCATAAGGAATACCAACCAAATAAAGGCTTTTAACTTGTCCGTTACAGACTCTTATCATTTTGCTATTACTAAGAAGATACAATTTCCTTTCTAGTTATTCCTTGTCGTTTTCTATCTCCTTTATGGAGAGAAATTCAAACTGCAAGAAGACCCGTACTCCAAGAAGTGTGCAATCAATGCAAGTAGTCAAGTTGTACTGTGCAATCTTGCCTAGAAAAAGCACTAACATACTTTTTACATTATATTTTATAATCCAGTGTAATTTTAATTGTTCAGAACTCATGCATTTATATACAAATTATACTATAATTCATGTTTATATTTCATTTTAATTCTGTTTTCCCTTCAAAGCTGTTTATTAATTTTACTCAAAAATTTTAAAATTTCACCTCTGCTAAACATTTTTAAATCACTGCTTAATCTTTGATTTATGTTTAAAATTTTTGAAACTAGTGGTTTCGTGAGTTTATTTACATGCATAATCTTATTTCCGAGCCGCTAATCTTAAAGTGACTGAAATGCTAAAGCAGGTGTTTGTTGTTACAGTAACTAACATTATGATTGGCCTAGGCAGCTTTGTAGTAGCTGGGATTTTCGTTTTATATGAAAGCAGTGTTGTGGCCATAGCTTAAGTACCTCCTGCTGAAGATGTCATTGTAGAATTGAATTGAATTTTTAATATATTCAATGCTTTTTGGTTATTTTCTTTTTTTCCTTAGACCTCTGGGGCCAGAAAGCCTCTTGCTTCGTGGAGCCAGATTAAAAAACACAAAAGAAATTTTTGGTTTGTACACATTTAAAATTTTTTAATTGCTGATTTGCGTTGATGCTTTATATGAAGTATTTTTAAAAGCACACAGCATTTGTGGTCTTTTGGTTGGATTATTTATTACTTAATAAATGTCATCTATGATGATAATTTTCTCACAAAGATCATATTAGTGTAGTTTTGTGTTGTATTTTTTTTGTTGTTAATCCTTGCTTTTGAGTAATAGGCTAGAACCTTGCTCTCTTATATTGTCTTTGTGGATTCTTGTGAGACTGAGTGCTAAGAAGATAATTCTAGCAGTTCTACTAATGGAGGATGAGAACCAATATAATCTGGCATCATGGTACAGTAAACCACTTTTATAATTCCATGCAGTTATTCTTAGAGTGGATTAATAACTGCTGACTCACTTATTCATTCAACAAGTTCTAACTGACCTCTGACTGTATTACCAGGTACTATTGGAACATATACTGACTAGATCAAAAGAATGAACAAATGGTGCTCTTGCCTTGTATATCTAAATTAATTTAGTACATTCTGAAAAACATCTAGGCAAATTGTAACGATGATAATCTTTAGTTGTCAACTAGCTCCTCGCATCAGGAATGGCCCTTAATATCCTGGCCCACTGTAGTACCCACTGGCTGTCTACAGCTTTTAAGGTCCTCTTCCTCATTCTCTTCTTCCCTGTTAGCTGTAATGCACCTTATCTCTCAGTGTTGGGCTCTCTGATAAAGAAACCCATGTATCCAAAAATTTTTTAAAAAGGAAAATAACAGGTGTTAGGGAGGATGTGGAGGAACTGAACCCTCATACACTGCTGATGGGAATGTAAAATGTTGAAGTCGCTGTGAAAAATAGTTGAGCAGTTCTTCAGTAAGTTAAATAATCACAACTCAGCAATCCCACTCTAGATGTATACTCAAAAGAAATGAAAATGGGTGTCCAAACAAAAGCTTGTACAAGAATGTTCATAGCAGCACTATTCATAATAGCCAAAGGTTAGAAACAGCCCAGATATTCACCAATTAGTGAATGGATAAACAAAATGTGGTATATCCATATAACGGAATATTATTCAGCCATAAAATAGGATGAAGTACTAATACATGCTGCAATATAGATGAACCTTATGTTGAATGAAAGAAGCCAGACACAAAAAGCTACATATTGTATGATTCCACCTATTTGAAATACCTAGAATAGGCAAATTCATAGACAGCAGATTAGTAGTTCCCAGGTGCTGGGGAATAAATGGGAATGGGGGAATGGGGAATGTATGCTTAATGAGTATAGGGTTTTGGGGGGGTGATGAAAATGTTCTCCAGTTAGATAGTAAGGATGGGTGCACAAAATTGTGGATGTGCTAAGTGCCACTGAATTGTACACATTAGAAATGGTAAATTGTATGTTATGTGCATTTTATCACAGTTAAACAAAATGCATAATAATGTGTTCATGACAAAAACCAGAGTAAATCTCCAGGGCTATTAGACCCTCTCATGTAACTCTGAATTTTAACACATTTTTCTAGCAGTAATACCTTCATTCCCGTGTACCTTAAAGCAGGGGTCCAAATTTTGGAAAAGAAAATGTGTATTTGAATGCCTTTAAATGGTCTGTCCTCTGTTGTTTGTCTCAGCACCACCTCTCCCTATTGGACTATTCTAGCAGTTTTCCCACATTTCTGTAATTTCAGTGCCCTTTGTCATTGAGTTATAACCCCTGCCTTTAAGGAATAATTCTAATGATAAAAATTCCAGGACAAATCTTTAAGAAGAGGGCATGATGGTCCTACACTACTTTTCAAATCTCAGTATTTAGAGATAGAAATGAACATATATTGATCATCTATCTGTTTCTAGGCATCTTGCTAATTTTTCATACAGACATCACTCAACTGTATGAGGTATTTTTTCCTATTTAAAGATGGGAAAATTGAGACTCCGAAAGAGTACTTACCCAAAGATGTAGAACTAAAAGGTGGCAGAGCTAGCATTCAAACCAAGATCTAACTGCAAAGTTTTTTTATAAGGTTGGTCTTACCTAATTTCATTCATTCCCCAGTTTTATTCCCATTATTACTGTCATACTCATATCCAAGTCATTCACAAAGGCACAAACTTTTTAAATATCACTTTCCTTATGTTTACTTGATTTTTTTCTGACAGACTTCCATATACTCTCTCCAGTGCTTATGGAATGATGTCTACACTCCAGGTTCTGGTATTCACGGCTTTTCACACTCTGGCCCCAGTCCATTGTTCCAACCTAACAGAAAGCGTTTTTCCATTTCCGTCTTTGTTAACACTGTTTGTTCTCTCTATAATGGCCTTCCCTGCCATCTTTATCTTTCCAAGTGTTTTTCCTCCACCAATTCCAACTCAAATACTATATCTTTCATTTAGATATCTATTATAACTCAGAAACAGAATCCCTGTGCCCTCCCCCATTCAGCAGGTTGAGAGACTGGAGATCCCCAATATTGGTCTTGGGAAGCCTTTAAAAACTCTGAAAAGGCTAGAAGGAAAGCCAAATTATAGCACTGTCTAACAGTACACTTTCTTAGAAGATTTCATGCTAGTGAGAACATTTATTTCTTGTGAAACATGCTAGAGGATTACTTTAAAAGACAGTTTTGGGGCCGGCCCGGTGGTACACTAGAGAGTGCGCCGCTTGGGAGCACGGCGGTGCTCCTGCCAAGGGTTTGGATCCCATGTGGAGACTGGTTCCTGCTCACTGGCTGAGCGTGGTGTGGGCACGACACCGAGGGTTGCGATCCCGTTGCCGGTCCCCAGTGCAGGCGCGACACCAAGGGTTGCGATCCCGTTAACGGTCAGTAAAAAAGACAAAAAAGGAAAAAAAATAATAATAATAAAAAAAATAAAAGACAGTTTTGTTTTGTTTTACAGGTGTTGCTATATACACCGGAATGGAAACTAAGATGGCGTTAAATTACAAGAGCAAGTCACAGAAACGATCTGCAGTAGAAAAGTAAGAAAACTGTCTATTTTTATTTATTACACATAATTATTTATATTTATTCATATATGCATAAAATATTATGTGTACAAAAATATATATGTCAAGTAAGCAAGATGATATCCTTGGGGACAGGGTTAGTTTTTTTATATTTTTGTGTACAGTTAGCATTTTGCATAGTGTTTATTATATAATAGTCGCTAAAGTATGACTTTAAGAATAAAATACTGATGGGTAAATGGTGGAATCACTTGATTAAACTAACCTTCCTGCAGATAACAGAAAAAGTACTTTTTAAAATAAACAACTATTTGTAAGTACTGTAGAGTGACAGAAGCAGACAGAACTGGCAAGGAGTCTAATCCTGAAAGATGGCAGCAGCAAGGGGAAAGATTTAAGAGTGCAGCTTTTTGCCTGGGGGTACTCCTCAATTTGTTTGCTGCTTGGGACATCAAAAAGTCTGAGCTTTACTGGATTGAAGTATCAAAGGACAAGGTTTAAAGCTGAAAGAGCAGCTAGAAAGTTAGGGGAAAATATGTAATGGAGAGAGTCACAGAACAAAATGAACTTCAAAACCTGCACATAAATTCTGCCAAAGTCTTTGGCTTGCTGCTAGAACTGTGCATGTGCTAGGGAGACCCCAGTGAACTTGGCCAAAAAAAAAAAAAACAGCAGCAGAAAGCTTGAAAGAACTGAACAGAGAATTTTGCTGCTTCCCATTGCAGTGGTGACAGAGTTTGGTGTTTGAGCCCAGCCAAGTTAACTGCATACCGGAGTAAAAATCAGTACTCTTCTGAGGAACATACAAGAATACAACTCTCTGCAACCTATTATTTATAAAGTCCAGTATGCAATAAAAAATAAACAAACACATGAAGAAAATGTAACTCATACTTAAAAAGTGCTTAGTAGAAACTGTCTCCAAAATGATAGAGATCTTGCAGTTACCGGCAAAGAACTCTAAAGTGGATGTTTTAAAAATGTTCAAGGACCTAAAGAAAAATATGAA
>NW_007726877.1:444210-446405 GCF_000696425.1 Galeopterus variegatus | reverse complement strand
AAAAAAAAAAAAAAAAAGCAGCAGAAAGCTTGAAAGAACTGAACAGAGAATTTTGCTGCTTCCCATTGCAGTGGTGACAGAGTTTGGTGTTTGAGCCCAGCCAAGTTAACTGCATACCGGAGTAAAAATCAGTACTCTTCTGAGGAACATACAAGAATACAACTCTCTGCAACCTATTATTTATAAAGTCCAGTATGCAATAAAAAATAAACAAACACATGAAGAAAATGTAACTCATACTTAAAAAGTGCTTAGTAGAAACTGTCTCCAAAATGATATAGATCTTGCAGTTAGCAGCTAAGAACTCTAAAGTGGATGTTCTAAATATGTTCAAGGACCTAAAGGAAAATATGAATGAACATATGAGAAGAGTCAACAGAGAAATGGAAACTGTAAAAAATAATAATAAAATTGATAAATCCCTACCGATACTAAGGGGAAGAAAACAGAAGTGGTAGAAGAGGGAAAAAAATTAAACATTACCAATATCAGGGATGAAAGAGGGGAAATCTCTGCAAATACTACACTTATCAAAAGATGATAAGAAAATATTATGAACTTTATGTCACTAAATTTTACAACTTAGTGAAATTGACAGATTCTTTGAAAACACAACTGACTTACCAAAATTGACACAGGATGAAATAGAAAATCTGAATAGCCTTATATCTATCAAAGAGATTTAATTTAATTTAAAAAATATCTCCACACAAAAGGATAGTCTTTTCAACACATATTGCTGGAACAATTGGATATCCATCTGCCAAAAACTGAACCTTCATCCTCACCTCCCACCATATACAAAACTAACTCAAAAAAATTGAAAAAAAGAGAAACTGACTCAAAATGTAAGACCTAAACATAAGAATTAAATCTATAAAACATTGGAGAAAACTTTTGTGACCTTAGGTTAAGTAAAGATTTCTTAGATAAGAAACACACAGGGCTGTCCAGTTAGCTCAGTGTGAGAGCATGGTATTATAACACCAAGTCAAGTGTTTGGATCCACATACCAACCAGCAGCCAAAAAAAAGAAAGAAAGAAACATACAGAAAAGGAACCAAAGAAACTGACAATTTAAAGTTCATTAGAATTTAAAGTATCTACACTTCAAAAATCTTTGTTAAGAAAACCAAATAAGCCCTCCACCCAGAAGCAGGCAAGAGAGCACACTCGGGGTCCTAGACAGGAGCCAAGGGCAGCACCCCCCACCCATAAGCACATAAGAGAGCATGTCAAAAATACCACTGCCACGTGCGTGGCCCACTAGCCACCACCACAGCCATGGCTGTCACAAAAGCAGCTCGCCACCATAGTGGTAGCCACTACCACCATGCAGGTTATATATGGTGAGGTGACTTTCAATCAAAACATTAAGTCAGTTCAATAAGAAAATGGTTCAACAAATGATGCAGCAACAATTGGATATACATAAGGGGGGAAAAAATGAACCTCAACTGTTACCTCACATCACACTCCAAAACATTTTTCAAGATGATTAATAGACCTAGACATAAAAGCCAAAATTATAAAACTTTTAGAAAATGACTTAGGACAATATCTTTACAACCTGGGGGCAGTAAATACTTCTTAGGACACAACAAAAAACCATAAAAGAAATAATTTAACTTTCTTAAAATTAAAAACTTCTGCTCATCAGGCTTCATTTAAGGAAATGACCATACAAGCCACAAAAGTGGTTGACAATATTTAAAAACACATATCTGAAAAAAGACTTGTATCCAGAATCCATAACAATATGTTTTTAAAAACCCTACAAATCAATAATAATAAGAGAAACAACCCAATGGGAAAAAAATAGGCAAAAGACTGGAGCAGACACTTCACAAGGAAAATATACAAATGACCCATAAGCACATGAAAAAGTGTATAACATCATTAGTTATGAGAGAGATGCAAATTACAACTAGAAGGAGTTACCAATATACACTTACTAGAATGGTCAAAATTAAAAAGACTACAGGTTCCAAAGTATTGGTGAGAGTATAGATAGAGCAAGTAGAACTCTTCTAAATAAGTCATGGGTCAAAGAAGAAATCTCGGGAGGGAAGGAGGGGGTTGGGGAAGTGATAGGTCAGGTAAAGGGCATAAAGAAATATGATTTGTAAGAATTAATATGCTAATAATAAATTTTAAAATTTAATTAAAAAGAAAGAGGAAATTTCTTTTTTTTT
>NW_007726877.1:441786-444200 GCF_000696425.1 Galeopterus variegatus | reverse complement strand
TCCCGCATACAGACCGGCCGCTCACTGGCTGAGCGAGGTGCAGGGGCAACACTGAGGGTTGCGATCCCGTTGCCGGTCCCGGTCCGGTACGGGCGCAACACTGAGGGTTGCGATCCGTTGCCGGTCACAAAAAAAGAGACAAAAAGGAAAAAAAAAAAGCAGCACAAAACTTCAACATAAACTTCACACCACATGAAAAATTAGTTCAATTGAAGCATAAATTTAAATATAAAACTACAAAACTTAGAAGAAAACATAGAACATCTTCAGGACCTAGAGTTAGGCAGAGTTGATAGACATGACACCAGTAGCACAATCTCTGAATGAAAAAAATTAATAAATTGGACTTCATCAAAATTAAAACCTTTGGTGCTGTGAAAGACCCTATTAAAAGGATGAAAAGACAAGGTGCAGATTGGATGTAAGTATTTGCAAACCACAAAACCCCCAGAGGTCTGGTATTTAGAATTATAAAGAGCTCTCAAACTCAACAGTAATACAACAATCCAGTTAGAAAATAAGCAAAACACATGAATATAAATTTTATCCCAGAGCAGTTACAGATGGCAAATAACCAAATAATAAGATGTTTAACATTACCTGTTAAAGGAAAGCAAATTAAAACCATAATGAGGTATCACTACACCTATTAGAACAGCTCAAAGAAAAAATAGTGATAATACCAAATGCTGGCTAGGAGGTGCAGAAACTGGATCTCTCATACATTATTGGTGGGAATGAAAATTAGAACACCCACTCTTTAAGACAGTTTGTCCGTTTCTTAGAAAACTAAACATGCATTTACTATATGATGCAGCAATTTCACTCTTGGTTATACCCTAGAGAAATGAATTTTATGTAGACACTTGGGAAACTTTATGGGTAAAAAGGAAAAAATTAGATGAAGGGGGAACCTATAAATTAAAAGAAACTTAAGAGACAGCTGACATAGCAACCAATGCAACAAGCAAAACTTGTTTGGATCCTGATATAAACAATCGTAAGAAAGAGGGAAGGGGAGAGAATTGGAGAGATGATTAATGTTTGATTATATTAAGGAATTATTGATTTTTAAAATGTGATTATATACTGCAGTTACATCTTTTATAACAGAGTTCTTATCTTTTAGAGACACATACTGAAATATACACAAGTGAATGCTATGATACTGGCATTTACTCAAAATAATATAGGGGGAAGGCAGAAAATGAATGGAGTATACAAATAAGATAAGATTGGCCATGAGTTGTTGATTTCTGTAGCTGGATTTATTGTATATGTATTAAATTTTTTATAGTAGATGTATAGTATAGGTATTAAATTTTTTATAGTAAAAAATTTTTAATGTATAAATAAATAAATATAAATAAATAAATGTCACTTCATAAGGCAAAGGAAAACACAGGAGAGAACTGCTACTTTCCCTTAGTCTTAATAATAAAATGCAGACACAAATACGAAGACAATGGTATTACAGTAGTCTTCATTATGACGTATCAGTTCTAGGGTCTGTCACTTAAACAGAACAAAAATAAAAAATTTTTCTTTTTATTGCCACTGGGTGAATTATGAACCAAAGAAATTAACAAAGGTAAATGAAATAAATGAAAGCAACTGGCAATTTAAGGATTGCTTACCTGTTGCCTTAGGGTGGTGGGTAAGGCAGTGATGTCAATTAAGAAAGAGTTCTTTATTCACATTCAGGACTCCTGCCCATAAGAAAAAATATACGTGTATGTTTTTACAAAGGCCATGACCTCTGTTTTCCCTCAATACTCGTTGGAAACATGGGGTTCATTATACCATTCTGTTTATTTTGTATATATTTGAATTTTTAAATGAGAAAACATTTCTTTAATTGTATTTAAATTTGTATTTTTAACCTTAAAACCAAAGATGTGTGACATTAAGCTTGTCTACTGAAGAGAAGACGGATTTTGAAATTAATTCCTAACTTCTGTGATTTTGGAAAATTTACAGAATGACTTTTGGGCTTTGCTCTTCATCAGTAAAAAGAATGTAATAATCTCTTCTTCACTTAGTTTTTATAAAGATTAAAAAATGGATGTGACGGGCCGGCCCGGTGGCGCACTCAGTAGAGTGCAGCGCTTGGGAGCGCGGCAGCGCTCCCGCCAAGGGTTCGGATCCCATATAGAGACCGGTCCGCTCACTGGTTGAGCGCGGTGCGGGCGCGACACCGAGGGTTGCGATCCCTTTGCCGGTCAAGGTATGGGCGCGACACTGAGGGTTGCGATCCTGTTACTGGTCACAAAAAAAGACAAAAAGGAAAAAAAAATGGATGTGACAAAAACTTTGTAAAATTTTAACACTATACAAACGTTAGTCCTTTTAGTTATTATTCTTTTTTTTTTTCCTTTTTGTCTTTTTTACTGACCGGTAACGGGATCGCAACC
>NW_007726877.1:426613-441261 GCF_000696425.1 Galeopterus variegatus | reverse complement strand
ATGGGATCCGAACCCTAGGCGGGAGCGCCGCCACACTCCCAAGCAGCGCACTCTCCACTGCACCACCGGGCTGGCCCTTAGTTATTATTCTTATAATTAGATACAGAAAATGTGAAAAAACTTAGAATAATTACTTATGGCAAAAATAACTGGTCAAAACTGTCATTTACTATAAGCATTTTGAATAGTAACGTAGATATAGTAATAGGCTGTAATCTGTGTGTTTTGGTTCTTTTATTGCTAGTAAATAGATTCTACTGAATGGTCATTTTTTGAAAACAAAGACTGTTCTTTAAAAAATAGCTACAGTAATACCTTCTATATTAATTTCTTTATTACAAGTATTTACAAGCAAATGAGTCTAATAAAACATAATTGGTATGTTTTATATTCTCTTTTTCTTCAGGTCAATGAATACATTTTTGATAATTTATCTAATAATTCTTATTTTGGAAGCCATCATCAGTACTATTTTGAAATATACATGGCAAGCTGAAGAAAAATGGGATGAACCTTGGTATAACCAAAAAACAGAACATCAAAGAAATAGTAGTAAGGTATTTTATGGTGTTCTTGACTCTGCTGTAAAGGAAATTTTATTTTTTGGCACAGTTAATGCTTTGATAGTGACTTTTAATAAGAGGGACCATTGTGATATCCTAAAACCATTAGGACTGAAGGACGACAAAATACATTGAAATGAAGAGTAACCAGTATATTTGTACTGGTAAGCTTTTTGCAGTTTATGGCATAAGCAGTTGTATTCCATATGGCATGACTTGAATAGTTAAAAGAGATTACAAAAATTTAAATCTGTCTATATTTGCATTCCACATAAATACTATAAATTTTGTTTTCTATTCCATTTACTATGTCATATTATAAATGAATTAAAGGTTGTTGATTTTTTTTTTCAATTTATTTATTACTACTTTTTTATATTCTAAGATGTTGTGGAGCAGTTTAGGGGAGGAAGAGAAGAAAAGGGGGAGGGAAATAAAATGGGGGGAGGAGGAAGGAGAGAGGGCATGGTCGAGGCCTATGGCACCCCCTTCATTCCAGTAGGGGAAACCAGGGGGCTTCCAGCAGCAGCTTGCTCTTTGCTGGGCTGGGGGCAGATGTCAGGTGGGTGTGGCTGAAGCCCTCAGCACCCCAGTGCCCCAGCTTGGGAGCCCAGGGTGTTTCTGGCTTGGTGGTCATCACTGGACTGGTAGTGGATATTGGGTTGTTGTGGCTGAGGTCCTCAGACCCCACCACTGTGGCCTGGGAGCCTGGGGCACTTCCTGCAGTTGCTCAGTGGTCATAGCTGGGCTGGTTGCGGATGTTGGGGGCTTGTGCCTGAGGCCCTTGGCCCCCCACCGCCCTGGCTCAGGAGCTCAAGGTGCTTCTGGCAGTGGCCTGGTGGTCATCACCGGGCTGGATGTGGTCATCAGGAGCGTGGTGGAGGCCCACACCCCTCCCCACTCCCTGGCTTGGGAACCCATGGGGCTTCCAGTCCTTCTAGCTTTTATAAGTGTTCTTTGGTGGTGGTAGACCTTTGAGGGTTAATATCAAACTTTGTCTCTGATCTGTGGGTATTTTGTTTTTTCTTTCAGTCTTTGTTGGATAATTTGCTGTTCCCACCACTTAAACTTTGCACTGGATCTAATTTATTATCCTTTGGTTATTTCTAAAATGGGGGTACTTTGTATGGGAAACAGCACTTGGGCCTTGTCGTTAAGCTAAATTGCTGCTTTGCTGCTGATTTTCTGGGGAAAGCTTTTTGTGCAGCTCAGGTTTTAATTGTTGACCTTGTAAGCACTTCCAGGTCTTGTGAGGTCTGGTACGTCTGGGTTGTATGGAAACTCTGTTCTGGGCCTGAGTCTTCTCTGCAAACTGCACCCCCTGCAGTTGTATATTCCTGACCAGTCTACAATGAGTTGGCCTGTGCTGACCAGAGAGCAGATCAGCTGTCCATGCTGTGCCCCAGTATTCCCCTAGTGGGCCTGTCTCCCCCACCCACTGCACTCCAAACCCTTGTCATGGGACAGGCTGTCCACTGATCTGTTGCAATGACTGACCAGCCTCTGAGTGGCTCCTTTCTTCAGATGTCTATGGATCCTTGCTCCTATGTGGGTCCACAGGAATGCTGTTAGTGGTCTTGCTGGCCTGGGGGCCACTAAGGCCCTCTTCTCCCCTGCCACCTCTAAGCAACTTCATTTGAAGGGCACAGCAGCGGTTTTTGCCAGCTCTTGGTCTGTGTGCTCACCAGGGCCAGCTTAAAGCAGCCAGGGCTTAAAATGGTGGAAGCAATCCTTTCTTTCTCTCATCATGGCTTCTCCTGCCTTCATGAACTCCGTAGGTCTCTCCTCCTCTTCCTCTGAGCTCTAGTGGCCCTAGCTTGGCTGTCCTTGCTTTTTAACAATTGTAAATTGTTGATTTGTGGGAGTGACACTAGATACCATCTACCCCACCATCTTGACTGGAAACCAAATTGATTTATTTTCGATTCTGTCTGAATAATCAAGTAGTCTTATTTGCAGTCTTAATGGTATGATATAATGTACAAATTATGTCATAAAGTTTTTAAACTGATTAAATATGGACTATCAAAAGAATTTAACCTACAGTTCTCCAAATTTCACTTTAGATTAAAATATACATATTGGAAGACAAATTGGATCTCAAGAATTCACAAAGCAGATAATCACAGGTTCATATTTTCAGCATCATTCACAATTAGGTACTTTACCTTCACAGAATGCATACTGAAATGTGAGGCTCCTATATTATTGAAATAGGCTATTCCTGTGTAATCTATACTTAAGAGTTTTAATTTCTAGCAGTTTTAGCATAGCAATTATTTTATAATTTTTTAAGTTACATTCAATTTTTAATTATCTCTGATTTTGAAGGGTAGAAGTAGAATGGATAAGTACACTCCAGAGGTTATAATTATAATTTTGCCAAAAGTAGTTTCAGTTACACCAGGCTTTTTGTTAGCTTCTGAAAAGTAACAAATGAAGTTATTTGAATGTAATGTTTTCTTCCTTTACTTTGATCAAGATTCTAGTGAGCAATAAAATAACCAGAGGAAATGCATTGTTAAAAAAACAATCAATAAATGAATTACAATTCATGGGACTTTTCTGTCTCGGAATACAGCTAATGGTCTGTTTAGACAAGAAACTTTCTGATAGTTTTCTTCAGAGATACTGAAGAAATTCTTATGTGTTTTCTTTTATCAAACAATCATCTCTTTTTCCCCCTAGATTCTAAGATTTATTTCAGACTTCCTTGCTTTTTTGGTACTCTACAATTTCATCATTCCAATTTCATTATATGTGACAGTCGAAATGCAGAAATTTCTTGGATCATTTTTTATTGGCTGGGATCTTGATCTCTACCATGAAGAATCAGATCAGAAAGCTCAAGTCAACACTTCTGATTTGAATGAAGAGCTTGGTCAGGTGAAAATTATACTAATATTTTTTCTAATTTGTTATTTTTATCAAAGTGATACCTGTACAAAGACTAATATAACAGGAAATATTATGAAACATACCAAATAACATCCCTACTTTGCTCTATTCCTAATTCTTGTTAACAATTTTAAAATTTTTAATTGTTTCTTCCATTATTTGCCACTATATTTCTGTATGATATTCTTTCTTGATTTTTAATTTTAGATATTATCTACTATGGAATATAAAGACAAAATTTTTTTAATTTTTATTTTTTATTATTAGCATATTCATTATTATAAATTGTGATTTTTCTTTATGCCCTTTACCCGACCTATCACTCCCCAAACCTCCTCCCTCCCTCCCCCACATCTCTAGTATCCTTAGGTTTGTTCTCTCCTTCTGAAAGTTCAACGTATTGTTGTCGTCCTTTCTTCCTTTTTCTTTTTCTTTCTTTCTCTCTCTCGTCTCTGTCTCTCCCCCTTTCTCTCTTCTTTCTACCTTAGCACCCAGTCCAGTTATGAGTGAGAACATGCAGCATTTCTCTTTCCTTGTCTGGCTTATTTCACTAAAGACATAACTCTTACACTACTCCTCCCACAGCATAACCAGACACATACCCACTTTGCTTTCCCATAGCCCCCTCATATTTTTATATCACAATTTGGGATTTAATAAATATTTATTTATTGATATTTTTATGACTATTTTCATATTGTTTACTAATTCCTAGTTCTTTGTGTGTATCCTGTAATGCTATAATAATGTTTCCTTTCTTATTTTGGTTTTCCCTAGAGTTAATTGTTCTGTTTTTTTAATTTGCTTAATACCTACATACCACAAACAAGTCTGACAAATATACGCAACATCTCTCTATATATTCAAACACATCAGGGAATCTAGGATTTCCTTTCTATCTCTTTCCCTCTCTCCCCCTCTGTCTCTCCCTTTCTCTCTTTTATTTTAGAGCTTTTTATCTTTCTGTTCCAATTGGACTTACTTTTTCTGGGTTTGCTTCTCAGCCATCACTCTGGACTTCCCTTTACCATCACTCTGGAAGTTTCTTTGCCTCTCTCTTGTTTTAGATTTCCTGTTTCCTGCTTTCCATTTCTTCCCACCTGTATCTTTTTCTCTTGTTTTGGTGCAGTGCATCTTCTAATAACTTACTGAAAAAGGATATATGAGAGGAAAATACTTTGAGACTTTGCATGTCAGAAAATCTCTCTATTCTCTTTTCACATTTGATTGATAATTTTGCTGGGTATTGCATTCCAGATTGGAAATCATGTTTCCATTGTTTTCTAGCTTCTAATGTTGTTGTTGAGAAATCCAATGCCATTTTAATTTCCAATTCTTTTTGTGTGATCTGTTGTTTGATCTCTGGAAACTTTTAGGATCTTCACTTTATGCAGTAGTTCTGTGATTTCATGATGCACCTTGGTCTGAGTCTTTTTTTAATTTTTATTTTTATTTTTATTTTTATTTTTATTTTTATTTTTATTTTTATTTTTATTTTATTGGGCAATAAATTCTGTGAGCCCTTTCAATCTGGAAACACATATCCTTCAATTCTAGGAAATATTCTTGTATTATTTCTTTGATAACATGGCTTTCTATGTTTTTTTTAAAAAATTTATTATTTAGATGTCAGACCACTTATATTGAGCCTCTAATTCTCTTATTTCAAATTTCAATTTCATTTATTTGTTTGTTTTTATATTCTGCTTTCTGGGAGAATTTCTCAACTTTATCTTTTCCAGCTATCTTTTGATTTCTTTTATTTCTGCTGTAAAATTTTAAATTTCTAATATTTTAGTATTCTGTGAATAGCCTTTTATTAATTGCCTCTTATTCCTGTTTCTTGAGTAATCTATTCTTTTACTTCTCTGAGGATACTAATGGCAGTTTATTTAAAGTCTTCTGCTCCCTGCATTTTCTTGTTTTGCTCCTAGTTCCTTTTCCAGAATAGTCAGTTTTGCTATAATGCGACATGTGCATTCCTGAAAATCACTGCACTATGCAAAATTACTCAGTAAAAACTACAGGGCTTATGGGAGAATGGAATTAGGGGTACAATGCAAAATCTTTGTCATAGCACATTTTTAAAAAAGGTGGAAACTCATTAAAACAGCACTTGCCAAATTGTTAAAGAATACATAAATACTACAATAAATATGGCAATTGTCTTGAAAAGACCTGAAGTTTGCTTCTGGGACGTGTAGGTATCAGAAGAGTGTTATTGTGAAGTGTTGGAAGAAAGGTTATCTGAAATCAGAAGGAAAGTTGTAACACCAGATGTGGATAAGTGTGATTCACAACATGTGATGAACTGAGGTAGCAGGTAGCTGCTTGAGGTTTGTGCAGTTCATGTATTCTTACGCAGGTTGTATGCAGTTTTCTGCATTCACCTAGTGTTTCTTGCAGATAAAATTGTGCATAAGAAAATGCAAAGTTTGCATTATGTTCAGATCGTTTCCTTATATATTAATTGCATTGGAATAAATTCATGTTTTAAGGCAGCATTACAGCCGAACTAATTGTAGTTTGTTTTAGACAATACCTTTTATGTAAGGAAGGATCCTCCAATGTATGCTAATCTTTGGCTACTCTTTCAAATTTAAAATGAGGCGCTAAAATGCTTATTAGAAGCTCTTGATAAAGTGGGCCCCACCTTAAGGTAATAGGCTGGTAGCCCACCTGTTTTGGGAGTATCTCCTAAACATCAATATCGACTGGTCTTTCCTCAGTTTCCTCAAAGAGAAATACCATGAGTAATATTTCTGCTGCTTATGATTGTTGGAGCTGACTAGTGAAAATCTACATTTTTAGTGTACTTCCTCACCTCCGTTGTTAGCTGTCTGCTGTGTCCAGATTCTGGTTCAGCCTCCTTGGGGAATAAACCTTGCAGTTGTTACTGTGATGGATGAGGGGCATTCTCAAGTTTGCAAGTTACAAAGGGGTTTTGGGATTGAAACTGCTCCTGATACCTCCTATTTTCAGCCCCATCTTGTATTCCCATATTCAAGGGTAACTGGTGTGTCTACTTTCTGAGAGTTTCTTATTGCTTATGTTTCAGATTCTAAGCTCTGCTAAATTGGTTACCACTCATCCTTCTTTCCTTCTTCCAAACTTTTATCAGATTTCCTCATCTGTATTATCCCTTTACCATTATTTTTGTTTTGTTTTATTTTTGTTATTTTTTTATTTCTGTACTCTCACTGTGGTAAAGTTTCAAGAGGAGCAGTGATTAATTTGCATGTACTCAACCTGCCATGTTTCGTGTCACATTTCTTAAATTGTATATTACATATTCAAGACCTAAAAACATAGCCCATTTCTACTGCTTCCCTGAACAAATTTTTTTCCAGTCTTCTTTTGATCTTTACTATTACAGTTTTCTCCTCCTCCTCTTTCCTTCATGATGGAATGATCATTTTTCTGGAACCTCACACTATATATGCGTACCCATGTCTGCTTTGTCTTTAAGAAACTTTATTACTTTCTTTAATTTCTAATTCTCTAAGCATCTGTTTTTACTTATAAGACTACAAGTATTTCATATATGTTTATTGTCTCTATTCCTATTCTGTTTCTATGCTAATGAAATCTACTTTATTTCACACTTTTCTATGTTCTTTCATTTTCTTACTATGCAAGAAACTGTCCTTATGAAGGTATACAGTGACCTCTTTATCACCAAAAGATTAAACTTTTTGATATTATATATGTATTTTTAAAAATCAAAGTTAATTTAGTTAATTAATGTCTACCATCTAATCTTTTTTCTAAAGAATTCTTCATGACTGATAGGTCTGTCTATTCTCATAGTCTCTAGAGTATTATTTCTGTTTGACTGCGGTTGTATTTTATACCATAATAATTTCTGTACACCTCACCTCTCATTCTTCCTAAGTGTTTTTTTGTTTTGTTTTGTTTTAATTAACTTGTATGGGTAAGTGATATCTCTGTATATCCACCTTTAAATTCCAGTTGAACATTTGCTACAGATACTGGGCAGCCTTTAATATCAAGTAACAAGGATAAAATACCTTGTCTTTCGGGCCGGCCCGGTGGCGCACTGCTACAGTGCGCCACTTGAGAGCGCGGCGGCGCAAAAGACAAAAAAAAAAATACCTTGTCTTTCATTTCCAGTTTTACCATACTAGCTCTGTGACTTTGGATAAATTACTCAACCTTACTCTTCCTTAGTTTTCTCTTCTCTAAAATATGTGTAATAATAATACCTACCTTATGGAGTTGTTGAAAGGAATAAGTGAGTTCAAATACTTAGCAGTGCTTGGAGTATAGTGAGTGCTATACAGTTATTGGCTTTTATTATTATTATTTTACATAGCAGAATTTCTGTGTTTCAGATGTTGTATTTATCTTTACCATTCCCAAAAATATGACCCTTGAAGTATGGTTTTTTTATTTCTTGGTCAAAACAATTTTTTTCCAACTTTACCTTTCTTTTTGTATATTGGTCTTTTATCCTGGAATCTTGTAGAACTCATTAATTAGTTCTAATAGTTAAGTGGAATCCTTAGGATTTTCTATATACGAGGTCATGTCTTCTGCAAATAGAGACCAGTAAGGATCACTTTTCTTTATTTCTTTCTTTTTTATTTTTTGGTCTAACTACCTTGGCTAGAACCTTTAGGACAATAGCAGACATCTTTGTCTTATTTCTGATGTTAGGAAGAAAAGCATGTTACCTATGGGGTTTTTGTAGGTACCTTTTTAACAGTTTGAGGAAGTTCCTTTCTATCACTAATTTGTTGAGTGTTTTTATCATGAAGGGATTAGAATTTGTCAAAAGCTTTTTCTGCATCTAATTAGATAGTCATTTTATTAGTAGAATAAAAGACAAGTACCATTTTATTAATATGGTGGATATTAATAAAATGGCACTTGTTTTTATTCTATTAATAAAATTTTTTTTTTTTATATTGAATCAATCTGCAATCCTAGGATAAATCCCACATATTCATGGTATATAGTCCTAGTCATATGTTTCTGGATTTGGTTTGCATCTCTATTCATAGGGATATTGGTCTGTAGTTTGTTTTCTTCGTTGTGATGCCTACTTCCCTTTTTAAATGACTTCCTTCTCCAGACATCATTGTAGTAATCAAATCCTTACCATAATCCTAATTGCATCAAAACTCAACTATTACATTGTTTTCTTCATGGACTTTTCTTTTACGGTTAATTTTCTACAATTAGTCTCCAAGAGTAATAAAATAATTTTTGTTATCTGCTTTTTAAAAATATGTTTTTTTTCTTTTGAGGGTTTTTTCTTTTCACTAAGTTTGCTTTTTGCCCTCAGTTTCAATTTCCTCTGTCTAATTTAGACAACTTCTCAACTTTAACTTCTTGTGTTGCTATCATTTTGTGTTCCTATTCCCAGCTTTGTACCATTTCTCCTGGTTCAGATACCCTTTCACATTCTAGGTTATTAAGCATCCTTTTCACCCTTGCTTCAAAGATAATTCTTGCATCCTGCTACTTAAAAACACCTTAGCCAAGACATAGAAAAGTAGTACTAATAGCACATCTCAATCAACTCTACCAGATGAACATGTATCTAAAGGTGCCACAAGATTCAAAGGGTATGTAGATTTAAAATATTTGTGTTATTCTGTTTTGTTTCCTTTACATCTTTATAATTTAATTGTGTATAGATTATAAGAATTTCAATATCACTATGTCAATGTTAAAAGGGAAACTTGACTTCAGGAGACAGAGGACAAATTTTTTTTGTATAATATGGGACCATGAACACAAGGTTTATTATCTTTTGTTTTCTCTCTCTCTAGGTGGAGTATGTATTTACAGATAAAACTGGTACACTGACAGAAAATGAGATGCATTTTCGAGAATGTTCAATTAATGGCATAAAATACCGAGAAATAAATGGTAGACTTCTACTCGAAGGACCAACACCAGACTCTTCAGAAGGAGACTTATCTTATCCTAGTAGTTTATCTCATCTTAACAACTTAACCCATCTTACAACCAGTTCCTCTTTTAGAACCAGTCCTGAAAATGAAACTGAACTAGTAAGGAATTTTTTAATTAATAAATCAAGGTTTCATGTGAAATAATTCTCTTCCATAATTGATGGGTTGTAGGAAAAAAGTTTGCATCAGCAGAGCAAGGAATATATATATTTGAAATGTATATCTTTGATTCAGTGCTACAAGAATTTGTGGTTACAATCCAGTTTAACTTGTCACTTAATATGTGTTCTATCTCTCCGGGTATTTAAATGGAACTAACTGAGCTAGGAAAAACCCTTACTACCTTGAAGCGAAGAAGACTTTACTGAGAAACAGAGCTTAAATTTATTCAATACTTTTTGAGATCTCACTTCATCCACAAAAGAAAATTCTTCTTTACGTGCAATTTTGTTATGCCTCCTAAAAAGATGCTCATATATTGAAGGGTCCTAAGCAAATATGACATTTTACTTTTGAATGTAGAAGCAACCAGCTATTATTCAGGCAATTGAGGTAGCACTCTTATTCTCAGTCTTAGAATTCTGTTTCTAATTTCCTAAATGATATTGGGGAATGATATTTTTATCATGAATATGAATTATGTTTCCACAGATTAAAGAACACGATCTCTTCTTTAAAGCAGTCAGTCTCTGTCACACTGTACAGATTAGCAGTGTTCAGACTGATGGCATTGGTGATGGTCCCTGGCAGTCCAACCTGGCACCCTCCCCATTGGAGTACTATGCATCTTCACCAGATGAAAAGGCTCTAGTTGAAGCTGCTGCAAGGTAATTTAGTCTAAATTTCAAATCTTCAGAAAAACACCTTTTAAATAAATGTTAGAATATTAAGGAATCATCATTTGAAATTTCCAAACATAAATTCACCATTTTAAGTTGTCAGAATTCATATAAACACATAAAGGTAGAAGTGCATTTTAAATTAAATTTTAAATGAGAATTTGAAGTGTTATTAATTTGTTATCAAGCTTGCATTGAGTCATATTTTTAAGATCTCTTTAAAAATGTGGTTACTATGAAATCTGTATAATAAAATTTTGAGAAATACTTGCATATGTCTTGTTCTGAGCCTATCTGATTCTTCAAATTCTTAACAGTAATGATATATTCAAAGGAAATTTTTAAAGTATATTTTAAACTTTCATTTTCAATGTTTTTATTTAAGATAGGATATAAAGACATATTGTGGATATGAAATATCATACCTTAAATCTTACATTTCTTTGTCCTTTTAATCCCTAGAATTGGTGTTGTATTTATTGGCAATTCTGAAGAAACTATGGAAGTTAAAACACTTGGAAAACTGGAACGGTAATTTTTCTTTGTATGTTGTAATGTTTTCTCTATTAAGTATACAGAACAGGGATCCATAAACTATGACTCACAGGCCAAATCTAGCTTATAGTCTTGTTTGTACAGTCCATGAACTACGTTATATTATTAAAGGGTTATTTTAAAAAAAAAGAAAGAATATGCAACAGAAACCATCTATGGCCTGCAAAGCCTGAAATATTGACTATCTGGCCCTTTATAGAAAAGTTTACTGACCTCTGCTCTGGAATGATGCCACTATTACATTGTATTTTATCACAGTTATAACAATATTCTGCGCTGAGTCTTTCATTTAGACTTTAGCTTACTGATTCTTATATGTTTATTTTTAGACACTCCTGGGGTAATGGTTTTTAAAGGTTTTTACTCACTGTATAAAGAAAACTTTCCTTGTATTTCCTATGATTTTATCTTTCAAACATTGTGGAACAGGTATTTCCAATATTTCCACTCTGATAAATTAGTTCCTCCTTACTATACGTACACCTTTTATGGTTTTATCAATTCTGAACTTATCTTAACTCTGTGCTTTTCCAGACTATGCTCTTCAAATGAAATAGGGCCCATTCTTTGGCTGCTTTCATGTGGGCATCTAACTCATTTTATCAGCTTGTAAACCATCATTCTACTCAGTATTTTTCTTTGCGATGTGCAGAGCATTCCATAGGTACATCATTGTGTAAGTTTTCATCCAGAAGACTTTTCAAGATATACTTTATCTGTCCACACAAATTCTTTTACAGCTCTGTAAAGAGGCATTTGTTCTCCCCCACCCATTTACACACACCCAGGTTGAGAATCACTGTTATAATGACCTTCTGATACTGATGTGAGTGTGCTGCATTTGTTAGGTATATTAGGACAGAAAAAGAGGTTGAGACTCAATCATCTTTTTCTGTTTCTCCACCTATACATTTAGGGAGAATTGATGATTCAGCTCCTTTAGCAAATAAAAACTTCTCACCTAAGAAGAAAAGATGAGAAAAACATGGAGCTGGGCAGATCTGGATTCTAGTCCTTCCTCTGCCACGCACAAGCTTATTTGACTTTAGGCAAATTAATTAACCTTTCTGAGGTCAATAGTTCTCATTTGTAAAAACGAGATAAGAACTACTTACTTGTCTTTTCATGGGTATTAAGTGATATAGGTATATAAAGTACATGGCATTTTGTAAGTACTCAATGTCAATTCCTTCTGTTTCTATCCTGTTATTAGTGACTCATAATCCATCATCATCATGAAAATATCTATGAGATTAATTTCTTGTTCTGAATTAGCCTTTCTTTTATAGTGATTCTTTCCAAATATTCATTTAATATTATTCAAAAAAGTAAAGTTTTCATCTTCCTTATTTTCTTTTCTTTAGGTACAAACTGCTTCATATTCTGGAATTTGATTCAGATCGTAGGAGAATGAGTGTAATTGTTCAGGCACCTTCAGGTAACCAATCTACACTTTTAATAAAGTTTTATTTATCTAATACTAAGAGCTTGATAATTCATTTTTTCTTTTTAGGTGAGAAGTTTTTATTTGCTAAAGGAGCTGAATCATCTATTCTCCCTAAATGTATAGGTGGAGAAATAGAAAAAACCAGAATTCATGTAGATGAATTTGCTTTGGTGAGTACAAATTTCTATGATTTAAAAAATTCTGGGCCGGCCCGTGGCTCACTCGGGAGAGTGCGGTGCTGATAACACCAAGGCCCCGGGTTCGGATCCCATAAGGGGATGGCCGGTTAGCTCACTGGGTGAGCGTGGTGCTGACAACACCAAATCAAGGGTTAAGATCCCCTTACCGGCCATCTTTTAAAAAAATAAAAAATAAATAAATAAATAAATAAATAAAATAAAATAAAATAAAAAATTCTAGAAGATATATTTATGAAAGATTTTGGGCTTCATTATTTATTAAAATAAATAAATAAATAAATAAAATAAAAAATTCTAGAAGATATATTTATGAAAGATTTTGGGCTTCATTATTTATTAATAATTCATCAAAAATTATGGAAATTTTGCAGTTCTGTTACACTTTGTGTTGGTTGACTCCACATTCTCTGTGTAAAAATTGACTTTTAACCTGCTAAAATATGTCTTCATCTCAAACTTATTACAGTGAGGGTATTTCTGATTGTAAGAACCACTCAAACTATGCTATTGAAAAAGGGGGTTATTAAAAGAAATAGGGGAATCCCAAGGATGTGAAGAATACATTGCTGGTGGGATTATAAATGATAAAGCCACTTTGGAAAACAGTTTGGCAGTTCCTCAAAAGGTAAACATGGAGTTACTATATGACCCAGCAATCCCACTCCTAGGTATACATCCAAGAGAAGTGAAAACGTATATGTTCATACAAAAACTTGTACATGAATATTCATCAGCAGCATTATTTCTAATAGCCCAAATTTTTAACTGATGAATGGATGGATAAAATGTGGTATATTCATATAATGTAATATTATTTGGCCATTAAAAAGGACAGAGTACTGATATATGCTACAACATGGATGTACCTTGAAAAGTTTATGCTGAGTGAAAAAACCAAACTCAAAAGGCCATATATTACATTTTTATGAAATATCCAGAATAGGCAGATTCATAGAGAAAGCCAATTAGTGGGTGCAAGGGGCTTGAGGAAGGTGAGAAATGCTAATGGGTACAGGATTGCTTTAGGGGTTGATGAAAATGTTTTGGTATTAGACAGTGGTGGTGAGTGCACAACTCTGTGAATATACTAAAAACCCACAAATTTCGATTCTTTTTAAAGAGGTGAATTTTATGGTGTGTGAATTATATCTGTTCTCAACAGATATAAAATCTTAAAAAATAAAGGAATATAGGAAACTCTTTTAAAAAAGAGCCACTTTTTAGGTAAACAGGAAACTTATTAAACAGCTCTCAGTCTTACAATCTCATGATCTCTCATTTTTGCATTTTTTTTTAATTTTAACATTTATTTGTACATATCTGTGGGATACAGTGTGTCATTTCATTACATGAATATACTGCACAATGATTCACTTAGGATAGATAGTATAGTTTTGTACCCATTAGTCTACCACTTCTCCTCCCTCCCACCCCACTTCCCTCATGGCCTCTGGTAACCATTATTTTACTGTCTACTTCTGAGAACCACTTTTTTTTTTTTAATTCCACATGTAAATGACATCATGCAGTATTTGTCTTTCTGTACCTGACTTAACTTCACTTAACATGATGGTTTCCAGTTCCATCCATGTTGCTGCAAATGTTAGGATGTCATTTCTTTTTATAGCTGAATAGTATTCCATTGTATCTGTATACCACAGTTTTTTTATCCATTCATTCATTGATGGGCTTTCAGGTAGATTCCATCTCTTGGCAACTGTGAATAGTGTTGCAGTGAACATACGAGTGCAGGTTTCTTTTTGATATATTGATTTCATTTCCTTTGGATATGTACCAGTAGTGGGACAGCTGGGTCATAAGGTAGATCTATTTTCACTTCTCTGAGGAACCTCCATATTGTTTTCCACATGACTACCAATTTACATTCCCTTCAACACTGTAGGAGGGTTCCCTTTTCTCCATATGCTCCCCAGTATTTATTTTCTGTCTTGCTGATAATAGCCATTCTAACGGGGGTGAGATGATATCTCATTGTGGTTTTAATTTACATTTCCATGATCATTAGTGATTTGAGCATTTTTTTATGTGCTTGTTGTCCATTTATATGTCTTCATTTGAGAAATGTCTATTCAGGTCCTTTGCCCATTTTTAAATTGGGTTATTTGATTTTTTGCTGCTACTGTTTGAGTTCCTTCTGGATATTAGCCCTTTGTCTGATGTGTAATTGGCAGGCACTTTCT
>NW_007726877.1:372057-426153 GCF_000696425.1 Galeopterus variegatus | reverse complement strand
TTCTTCTAGTAGTTTCATAGTTTCAGGTCTTAAGTTTAGGTCTCTGATCCACTTTGAGTTGGTTTTTGTGAATGGTGAGAGATAAGTGTCTAATTTCAATCTTCTGCATGTGGATATCCAGTTTTCCCAGCACCATTTATTGAAGAGGCAGTTCTTTCCCCACTGTATATTCTTGGCACCTTTGCTGAAAATAAGTTGGCTATAAATGTGTGGGTTTATTTCTGGGATATCTATTCTGTTCCATTGTCCTATTTGCCTATTTTTATGCCAGTATCATGCTGTTTTGGTTACTATAATTTTATAGTATATTTTGAAGTCAGGAAGTGTGATGTCTCCAACTTTGTTCTTTTTGTTCAAGATTGCTTTAGCCGTATGGGGTCTTTTGTGGTTCCATACAAATTTTAAGATTGTTTTTTTCTATTTCTGTGAAGAATGTCATCAGTATTTTGACAGGGATTGCATTGAATGTGTAGATTGCTTTGGGTAATATGGACATTTTGATTATGTTAATTCTTCCAACCCAGGAAAATGGGATATCTTTCCATTTATTTGTGTCCTTTTTGATATTTTTCACCAGTGTTTTATGGTTTTCATTGTAGAGGTCTTTCACCTCCTTGGTAAAATTGACTCCTAGGTGTTTCATTTTTGTTGGTAACTATTGTGAGTAGGATTTCTTGATTTCTTCTTCAGCTATTGCATTATTGGCATATAGGAAGTATCAATTTTTGTGTGTGGATTTTGTATCCTGCCACTATAATGAATTCATTTTTTAGTGCTAGTAATTTTTTGGTTGGGTCTTAGAGTTTTCTATGTACATGGATTGTGTCACTGACTTTTTCCTTTCCAATTGGGAAGCCCTTTATTTCTTTCTCTTGCCTTATTATCCTGGCTAGAACTTCTAGTACTGTGTTGAGTAAGAGTTGGGAAAGTTGGCATCCTGGTTCCAGATCTTACAGGAAAAGCCTCCAATTTTTGTCCATTCAGTGTCATATTAGTTGTGGGTTTGTTGTATGTGGCCTTTATTATGTTGAGTTACATTCTGTCTAAACCTAATTTATTGAGTGTTTTTATCATGAAGCAGTGTTGGACTTTATCAAATGCTTTGTCTACATCTATTGAAATGATCATATTTTTTTTTCCTTCCTGTTGATATGATGTATCATGTTTATTGATTTGTGTATGTTGAACCATCCTTACATCCCTGGGATGAATCTGACTTAGTCATGGTGAATGATATTTTTAATGTGTTATTGGATTCTGTTTGCTAGTATTCTGAGGATTATCGGATCTGTGTTCATTAGGGATATTGGTCTATAGTTTTCTTTTTTGGTTGTGTCTTTTTTCCAGTTTAGGTATAAGGATAATACTGGCTTTATAGAATGAGTTTGGAAGTATTCTCTCCCCTTCAATTTTTTGGAAGCGTTTGAGAAGAATTGGTGTTAGTTCTTCTTTAACTGTTTGGTAGAATTCAGCAGTGAAACAGTCTTATTACTGCTTCAATTTCATTACTCATTATTGGTCTGTTTAGGTTTTCTAGTTCTTCATGATTTAACTTTGGTAAGTTGTTTGTGTTCAGGAATTTATCTATTTCTTCTAGGTTTTCCAGTTTGTTCGCACATAGTCGTTTGTAGTAGTCTCCTATGATCCTTTGTATTTCTGTGGTATCTGATCTGATCTCCTTTTTTGTTTCTGATTTTTATTTGAGTTGTCTCTCTTTTTTCTTCATTAGTCTAGCTAAAATTTATCACTTTTGTTTATCTTTTGGAAAAATAAACTCTATGTTTCATCAGTCTTTCGTATTTTTTTTTAAGTCACTAATTCATTTATTTCTGGTCTGATCTTTGTTATTTCTCTCGTACTACTGATTTTGGGTTTGTTCTTGTTTTTCCAGCTCCTTGAGGTATAATGTCAGGTTGTTTATTTGAAGTCTTTCTTCTTTTTTGATGTAGGCATTTATTCCTGTAAATTCTCTAGAAATGCTTTTGGTATATCCTATAGGTTCTGATATGTTGTGTTTTCATTTTCATTTGTCTCCAGGAAAGGAATGTCACTATTTAGAAATCTGCTAAATAGTGTCATATGTTTTTTTAAAATCTACTCTTTCGAAGTTCTGTTATTAGAAAATTTATAGCGTGGTTTTCTGAGGAAAATGTATAGCAAGTAAAGAACTTTTATTAAACCTTTTACATTTAGATACCAACTTTTAGAGATTAACACCATGAGGAAAATTTGAGCCTAGTAGAATCTGATAATCAAATATATATTCCTAAGTGTTGTGTAATTCTAATTCACTGGTAAAGGTATAATGAGGTTATTTAAAATCATTCATTTTTTTAGATCTAGAAAGTATTCTTTATTTGGTAAATGGCCATTTTACTTTTTTTTTTTTTAAAGGTGACCGGTAAGGGGATCTTAACCCTTGACTTGGTGTTGTCAGCACCATGCTCACCCAGTGAGCTAACCGGCCATCCCTATATGAGATCCGAACCCATGGCCTTGGTGTTAAATGAGCACCATACTCTCCCGAGTGAGCCACAGGCCAGCCCGGCCATTTTACAATTTGAATGGCAAATTTTGTCATTGAAAATGACAAATGACAATGAAACCTCCAGATATTATGATCTCATTTACTTAAAAAAAAAAAAGACAAAAAAATCTTCCTTTCAAAGTAGGTAAAAGTGTATTTGTAAATTATAGTGGGGGAGTAGAACCTGGATCTGTCTCTCTCAACAATCCTGAAGGTACCATTATAAAACTTTCTGTCTTTACATATAACACGGTTTGAAACTACAAATAAGATAGTCTTTATGATCCTTTCTAGGCTCTAACATTCTACAATTCAATGACCATAATCATTTTCAGCAACTTTTTAAGAACTCTTCAGAAGTTGAACAACCTATGATAATATGTGTTCTATAACTCAGATCACTAGGGTTTGGTGACCATTTATTTCCTGTTACTAGATGATAGAACTTTTTAAATGATTTGTTATTGATTTTTGGTAAGGGATTCTCAGTTTATTTCAATGACTTCTTGATTTTCTGTAATTTGTGTTTGGTTTTTGTCTTTAATTTTGTTTTGTTTTGTTTTAGAAAGGGCTCCGAACTCTGTGTATAGCCTATAGACAGTTAACATCTAAAGAGTATGAGGAAATAAATAGATGCTTATTTGAAGCCAGGACCGCCTTGCAGCAACGGGAAGAGAAATTGGCAGATGCCTTCCAGGTCGTAGAAAAAGACTTGACATTACTTGGAGCTACAGCAGTGGAAGATAGGTAAGTATCAGAAAAATAAGAAATATCATTTTTCTCTCATATGAATTTTTCTAGCCAAATGTTCCTAGTATATGCCATAAATTCTATTTATTAACATCCTATAATAACTTAATATACTTAAAATCAATATAAGTAAAGCCTCATTTTTCCCAGTCAGTATATATAATTTTTATTCTAGTCAGATATCTGAAATAGATGAAGGAAACCAGCTATTGTAGTTTTCTCGTAAGCTTGAATTTTTAGAATACTTCTCAGCGTGCCATACAAAGACTTTAAGCACCTGCTTAATTTTCCAGCCTCACCTCCCACCACTGTTCGTCTCACTTTATGTTTCAACAATACTGAACTGTTTGTAGTTCTCCTCTGCACACCAACTTTAGTTTAAACTATTCTATTTTATGTCTTTGTTCTTTGGCAAGGGTGTGCTTTCTGCCTTGATGGATCTTCCCTTCCCTATCCATCTGTGAATACCTATTTATAAACTATAGCTCAGATATCCAGTAAGACCTTTCCTGACACCAAACAGTATTAAAAATTCTCTTCCTTGTGATGTCTCGGAATTTTGTAGGTAATTTTGTTGTTGTCCTTAGAACTATATTATAATTATTTGGGGGTTTTGTTTTGTTTTTTGACCTTAAAATTTCTATTCTTGTCTCGGAATTTTGTAGGTAATTTTGTTGTTGTCCTTAGAACTATATTATAATTATTTGGGGTTTTTGTTTTGTTTTGTTTTTTGACCTTAAAATTTCTATTCTTTTTTTTTATATTGAAATGCATTGATTATACATATTTATGGGGCACAGAATTATTTTTCAATACATGTATATACAATTTATGATGAGCAGATCTGGATAATTAGCATATTCATCACTGGAAAACTTAATCTTGTCCTTGTGATGTGAACATTTGATCTCCTCTCTTCTAGCCATTTGATAATATGCAGTAAATTATTGTTAATTTTAGATGCCTAGCTCAATTGTACACCAATAGAACTTACTTTTCCCATGTAGCTATAATTTTGTGTCCATTAAGCATGTCTCTCACTATTTCCCCTCCCACTTCCCTTTCCCGTCTCTAGTAAGATTTTCTCCTCTGTAAGCCTATGAATTCTGTGACATCCTTTTATTCTTTGTCTTTGTCCCCCAGTATCTACCTCAATGTCTCTTTCACAGTTTCTTGAATTAAATTGAGTTCTGTAAATTAAATTGAATTCTACAAAGTAAGATTTTTATGTTTTCATTTTCCCCTAGATCTAAGACTGTTTGCATGTTTCTTTAATCTAGGTGTTTATTTACTTTTCAGTTGTCTTCATGAGATTTTTGAGATTCACCTGAACTTATGTAGTCCTTTATTTTCCACAGTCTGATTTTCAAACTATATGGGTGATTTGAGAAATTTTCTTATTAAAAAAAATATATAATTCTGATTGAAATTTAAGACTGCCTAATAAAATAGGAGTTTATGAATACTATATAGTTTGGTCTGATAAAAATCAGCTTTGAAAATATACTCTTAAAATATGACATTTTAGATTTTAATTGGTTGATTTTTATGTTAACCAGATGATTGCAAATCTGTTTATACTTGTTTTTTCCCAATGGGAGAAAATTTCAGCTATATTGCTATACTTTAACATTCCTAGGTCAAGGAATCCAGAATTTACCTTACATATACTATGTGGTTTATACTTAACATACAGTCAGAAAAGTATTCTCTACTGTCAACTTTGTTTCTTTTATTTTCAGACTACAAGATAAAGTTCGAGAAACTATTGAAGCATTGAGAATGGCTGGTATCAAAGTATGGGTACTTACTGGAGATAAACATGAAACAGCTGTTAGTGTGAGCTTATCATGTGGACATTTTCATCGAACCATGAACATCCTTGAACTTATAAACCAGAAATCAGACAGTGAATGTGCTGAACAATTGAGGCAGCTTGCCAGAAGGTGAGAATATAGATATATAAGTCATACAGTTTCAGGGGTCAGCAAACTATGGCCAACAAGCCAAACACAGCCCACTGCCACTGCCTGCTTTTTGTAAGCTCATGAGCTAAAAGTAGATTTTATATTTTTTGATGGATGAAAAAGAACCCAAAAAAGATAATATTTCATGACAAGAAAATTATATGAAATTCATATTTCATTGTCTGTAAATAAAGTTTGGTTGGTATACAACCACATTTGTTTACCTACTATGAATGACTGTTTTTGCACTACAGCTCCAGAGTTGAGCAGTCAAAACAGAGACCTTATGAAATACTCTTTATCACTTCATACTCTGCTTGGTACATTACAACTGGACAGTTACAACTGGACAGTGTTTTGAGTGCTACACAGCACCGTATTGTGATATTTTATCATTTCTTATTGTCAGTATGTAGCCATCATATCAAAAGAAGAGAAACATAGACTTTAATATCACACTTTTAAGGCACAGTAGTGGGAATTATTTTATCATAGAATTAGATAGCAAAGCATTGTTTACTATGCAGTGATATTTTAGCTGTACTACCTGTTTGAAAAGACATTTTCAAAGGTGAATTATAAAATCTCATTATAAATATAGTTCTATTATATTGAAATTTAAAGTCTCATTAGTGATCAGCAGTAGAAGATGAACATTTGAAGTCAATTTTGATGGTAGAGAACATTAACTTTGAATCCACATTAAGCAAAATATTATTCCTCCCTCCAAAAGATTTCCATTCTTCTCATTAGTGGACTTCTATATTATAAAAAATATATACTCAATTATTATTACATTTTTAACTTAGTCAATACAAATTTTGTTGAAATTCCTTTTCTCTCTTAGTAAATAAATACCTGTGTAACATCCTCAATTTTGCCTCTTGGCCCATAGAGCCTAAACTTGAAATATTTACTATCTGGTCCTTTACAGAAGACATTTGCTGACCTCTAATCTTGTTTGCATGACCAAACTGGGAAATTAATCTCCATTTTACTATTCAAAGATTATTTCATAAGAATTTATACTCTAAATTCAGACTGTTTTATAAATCTGTTTTTTTACAGGCAGATCATATTTATTTGGCTGCCCCCATTTAACACAATCTAATTTTTTGTGATAAATGAAGGAGTAAGTACTTCTTCAGTGTGAGCATGAGGACTGCTTGCATGTAGGCATATTAAGTCTATATTAAGTCTCCTGTACGTACCTATCATTTGCAGTCTTGTGATACTAACGTAGAAAAAACAAACACAAAAAGACAACGCCATAGTTGTTAATTACATTCAATGTTTTATATTTGTTACGTAAGCATTGATGTGGTACTAACTCTGGATTCCATCAAAGAAAAACTTACTTAAGCATTCTAAAAAGGGAGTACAACTGTCAGAAGGGTCTTGAGTGCAAAAAAGGTGATTGATTTAGTTACTGTAATTATATTACAGTTTCAGAGCAGTGTCAACAGCGTTGTGGCTGCTTAAACATTTAAGTACCATAACGTCAAAGAGAATTTCCTAAAACATAGAAATTAATTGCTCAGAATTGTTTACTTTATTCATGCCTTCTAAAATACTTTCCTGATTATAAAAGTAATACATGTGTACTTGAAAAATACTGAAAGTTATGAAGAAGGTTAATAATACAGCCATCTAAAGATAATTATTATTTGCATTTTAGCATATTTGTCTTCTGTATATGTACTTTTAATGAATATGTTACGATCATTGGTATTGTTCATTTCCCTTTTTGTACAAAATCTATATTATATAAGTGAGGACTACTAATTATTATTTGCATTTTAGCATATTTGTCTTCTGTATATGTACTTTTAATGAATATGTTATGATCATTGGTATTGTTCATTTCCCTTTTTGTACAAAATCTATATTATATAAGTGAGGACTACACCCTTAAAGTGGATTTTAGGCTTGCTATCTAAGTCCATTTGTACTGTTAACAAAATATCTGAGATTGAATAATTTATAAAGAACAGAAGTTATTGCTTACCGTTCTGGAGACTGAGAAGTTCACAATCAAGATGCTGACGGGTTGGGTGGTGAGGGCTGCTCCCAGCTTCCAAGATGGCGCCTTGTTGCTGCATCCTCTGGAGGGGAGGAATGGTGTGCCCACACACTGCAAAAGGGAAAGAGGGTGTGAGAGAGGGTGAATTCTCTCTGAAGCCTCTTTCATCAGAGCAGTAATCCATTCATGAGGGCAGAGCCCTTATGACTTAATCATATCCCCAGAGGTCCTAGTTCTAATAAATTCCCCCATAGTGGGGATTTTCAACGTGAGTTTTAGAGGAGATGCCACATTCAAACCATAGCACTTTCCATGTGAAATTTATATTTTAGAGTTATATGGTTTTGATGGAATACATTTTCTGAGATACCATATAAGTCAATAGGGTTTTTGGTTTACAGGCTTTCAGGAAGTATTTATTCTAAAGATCTTCATAAAAGTCTTGCGTAGAGCAAAGAATTCCATACTTTTGAAAGCTTTAGTTTATATAGCCATTCCTTCACAAACATATATTGTCTCCTGTCTAGGTATTTGGAACGTGGAGTCATATAAGATGTGTTGTTTACTCTCAAAGTACTTACAGGGTATAGGGAAAACAGAGAAGTAAATACATTGTCATAGACCAATTGTAACTGAGGCAAGAACAGAAGCTGTGGGAGGACAGAAGAGGGAAACTTAGCCTAGACCAGGGGTATCAGGGAGAGCTCTGGAAGAACTGAAAGATGTGTTGCCTCTTGAAAGAGGATATGTTAACTGGACAGAGTAA
This sequence comes from Galeopterus variegatus, assembly GCF_000696425.1. NCBI lineage: Eukaryota > Metazoa > Chordata > Mammalia > Dermoptera > Cynocephalidae > Galeopterus > Galeopterus variegatus. The sequence continues at coordinate 418,120 of NW_007726877.1, read as the reverse complement.
CACCAAGAAGCAAAGGGGGCAGTGTGTATAAATTCTCAGAGCTAGTAGAGAGGCTTATTCACAGAATTAATAGTAAAGTGTGTCCAGAAAATGGAATAGGTGGGAGAGGGTATAGAGAGAGTAATGAGACATGAGGCTACAGAGACAAGCAGGTGCTACCCACTATGTGCCAGAACTGTAGTGCATTTCTGTTTCTTAAATATTATCCCTTAGATTGTGAGATCATAATATGATAATTTATGAAGCCTGTTCAGAGGAACACCTAATTTAGTGTGCCTTGGGAAAGTTCCCTAGGACAACTGATCTGATCTGTCCCACTCTTGGCTGCAACCACTTCTTTGGAAGCATGTTGCTCAAGCAGTGCTTAGGACAGGCTGCAGACATCGGAGGTAGCACAGGTTGCTAAGTAAAGTTTGGTGAATAGGAAAGAAAACAGTCAATGTAGGCGTTGATTTCAGACATTGGAGAATTAATAAAGAAGAGAAAAACACATTTTTTTAAATTTTATGGTGCTTACCCATGCTACCAAGACATTTTAATATACCAGAGTATCCTATGTTGCATACATTCCTATAATTAATAACTGCAGCCAGTGAAAATAATTATAGTACAACACAGAGTGATTAGGCATGCTATGAAAGACATCCTTTTAACTTTTGAAAGTGTGTTTCTGTTATAAGACTAAAGTCTATCAGTATCAGTTTATGTTTATCTTTTTTAGCTTGTTGCTCATTTAATAGTCTCACTTCTGATTTAACAATGGAGGGATAGAGCTGTCTGGTTAGCTCAGTTAGTTAGAGTACAGTGTTATAACATCAAGGTCAAGGGTTCAGATCTCCATACTGGCCAGCTGTCAATAAATAAATAAATAAATAAAAATGGAGGGATATTTCTCAATAGCAGAATCTGCTATACTGTAAACCTGTACTTTCCTTGTGGTATATGTAGCACTGTCCTACATATATCACAAGGCAAGTACTACCCTGAGTGCTGGCATTCAACAACATAAAGGAGCTTGCACTAGAACGTAAATCTGTGTACTACTTCCTTATCAAGAAAGTCTTAATTAGCAAAGGAGAATAGGGAGAGAAGAGTTGAGCAAAATGGTGTGGTAGTGATACAATTGATTTGCAAACTGATGCAAGCTCCTTATGTCTTCCTTGCAACAAATAGTGTGCCCATCTGCTAGTAGTCAGACCATACTTTTAATAGCGCTTGTGTAGCATATGTCCACTAGTGAGGGTATTATCCGTGTTCCACTGTAACAATATCTGGTGTTACAATCCATTACAGAGGTTAATATCTAAAACTTTTAATAGCGCTTGTGTAGCATATGTCCACTAGTGAGGGTATTATCCGTGTTCCACTGTAGCAATATCTGGTGTTACAATCCATTACAGAGGTTAATATCTAAAGACAGTACTGTTTCCTTCATTTTTTTCCTTCCTACTTACACATATGGTGAACCTAGCTCATGGATTTTCCTGAACATTCTTTATTTCATTTAATTTTTTTTTACTTAATAGGATTTACTAAATGTATAACCAATAATGTTTCTCTTTTTGTAAGACTTTTCATTCTCACAATTTGGGAGAATATCCTCATATTATTTGTTACAATTCACATTTTAGAAAATATAGTTACTGTATCTATATGTCACTTCATTGTAAAATTGAATATCATCTTTTTTATTCATCCTATCAATGACTCTCAGTTCTGCTTCATCTTAACTTCCAGGTAGTACAACTGAGTTTGTTCTTTGACATATCAGTCTTTTAATAGTAAAGTTTGTAGATGACTGGTTCATCTTTAAGTAAGAATCTTTTTCCATATGAGTATAAATAATGTGGCTTCTAAGTATCTTACAGAGGATATAATTATTTTCTCTTTCAGAATTACAGAGGATCATGTGATTCAGCATGGGCTGGTAGTAGATGGGACTAGCCTATCTCTTGCACTCAGGGAGCATGAAAAACTATTTATGGAAGTTTGTAGAAATTGTTCAGCTGTATTATGCTGTCGTATGGCACCACTACAAAAAGCAAAAGTATGTATCACTATAAAAAGTTTGTCTAAATGTCTTTATATACATAGATCTAAAATATTCTTTAAGGGAAATGCCTTACATAGTTCCATTTAATGGTATGAAGTATGTGAATCTTGCTAGATGTCAGTCACTTGCATTATGAATTTTAACTGTGTACATTAGACTTTTGGAATTCTCGAGTAAACTTAAAGATTTCAACTATTCATCATGACCTATAAGGTCTGTGATGGGCAGCAGTTTGTGATCTTGCTGAAACACAAATTTGAACTGTGATAATTAATATTACACAAGTTAGTTGCTTAGCTAGTGAAGGAGCCTAGGAGACTCTAGTTCATCAGCACCTTCAGAGTGGTTCTGTTGATCTCTGCTTATTCTTGCATTCTCATGAAGTGATCATTCTTTGTTAAAAGTGTCTATCAAGTGACAAGTAGACCTGTAGTAAAAAGTTGAAAAGCCAGCTAACTTGTGACTTGGTGCTATATACAGGAAATATTTGAATTTCACCTATCTATGATTCAAGTAAAACCTTATACAAACATTTTTTGTAACTCCATATTTGAGGTCTTAGTCTGTATCCTTCACAAATATTCTTTCCAGTGCTCACCTTAATACTGATTGTTTTACATATAGGTTTAATAAATTAGACATTCAGTTATTTTGGCTTCATGGAATTCAGTGCCTATATTATTATAATTAATGTATTCCAGTCTATGGAGACTAAAACTGGAGACCAATCAGAGCTAAGACTTAGGTTCTTTGTAAAAATTCAAAGAACTTCAAGATTAAGAATTTCAAAGAAATCTTTCTTCTGATTTTACTGAATTGAATCTTGATTGCTTTTTTAAATTTTTTAAACTTTGTTTATTACAAGAGAAAACAATTGTCTTTCCTCTGTATCAGATGAAAAGAATACCTTCTTGAGAAAGAGAAAATTTTGTCTGACAGAGTTCAATTAAGTGCAGTTTTTTTTACACAATTATTATTAAGCTTTTTAAAAAATTAAGCTGTATTTAAGATACTTGCTCCTCATAAAATTCAAAGATATGTCTGTTTTGCTATAACATTTCTGAAAGACTTTCAAAATCTTAATGTAGACATCCCCTCAAAAAATGAACCCCAGTGCATGTTAATGTCACACATAAATAAAGTTAAATTTTTTTTATTACTCCAGTGTTCTGCTACAGAGTCATTTCAGATAAATGACTTTGTATAAATACAAGAAAATTGAAATTTTATCATAAAGAACTGATTTATTGTATGTCTTTCAGGTAATAAGACTGATAAAAATCTCACCTGAGAAACCTATAACATTGGCTGTTGGTGATGGTGCTAATGATGTGAGCATGATACAAGAAGCACATGTTGGCATAGGTGATTTTTTTTTTTAACTGAACTTTTAAAGTTAGTATAATTACTTGGTGGTTTCAAATTTCCTTTTGCAGATTAAAGTTCAGTATCAAAATAAGTGAATGGAAACTAAATTCAACATGGTAGTATATCACAGTGTATCCCCATCAGAAACCTGTTATAGTTAAGCCCAGTATTTAGGATATTTTAGTTCCAAATTTTAAAGGAAATAAATACTACATTAGTGAATTTTATCTTTGCCAATTCTCCTTCATAATAAAAGTAATTTTATTCTTACATGCCATTTTGTACCTTTTAAAGGACTTTCACATATTATTTTATCATTTTAAACTCTAAGTATGTGATTTACATAGTTGCCCTTATGGTTTTAAATTCTTGTTTTAGAATGTTACTATTATTTACTTTATTTGTGAATCTAAAGATTCTGCAACACATTTTAAAGACAATTTTAGAGACAGGAAATTGCACCAAACTGTAATAAAACTATAAAATTTCAAATAGTTTTCTGATTTTAATAATCTGAGTTCTTTTCTATTTTTGCCTCAAACTTTTATTGAACTTAGAATACAAATATTATCTTATTATATTTAATTTATTAATCATTTCCTATATTTTACCCATATTCTGACCTGTCTTTTTTTATAATTTTATTTTACAAATACAGAGCAAAAGAGAAAAGTATGGGTGTGGGTTTTTTATTGGAGGATAAGATTTGAGGTAGAAGAGAGTTAGGCTATTCTCTGTTCTGAAATAGTCTCTCTAATGTCCTGTGATGGGTACTTATCAGGTCTTTTATTTCCAACATATCTCTCAAGTGTCAACTCCTTCCTCTTTGGGATAATTAACTCTTCATTTTGAAAACTTAATTTACTTTCTAATTTGTATACTGTTGTTTCCCATAAATCTTTATAACAATTCGATAACTTCCTATACCATACATTAAAGTATAAAAAAACTACAGTATTTATAACAATTCGATTCTATTATAACACACAAACCAGTGACTAGAACAGATTCAAGCATCTGGAAGTTTAGTAAATAACAAAGGAGATATTTCAAATAAATAGGGAAACAAGTTATTTAATTAAAAATATTGATAAAACTAATTAATCATTTGGGGAAAAAAGTTGGGTCTCTTTTCATTACTTATAGCAAAACAAATTCCAGATGGATTAAGATTTAAATAATTTTTAAAGATCATAAAAAGTAGCAGAAGAAAATTTAAGGAATAATCATGAATTTCAGGTATGTAAGAGTCTTTTAAGTACAAAACCAAAGCAAGAAACTACAGTTAACTATAGGAAAAAGATCAATATGTGTGGCAGAGGTAAAAATTACCCCCAAACAAATTTTAAAGACAAAAGATAAACTAACTAGTAAGGATTATTTGCAAAATAGATAACAAAGTCTTAATATTCCTAATATATGAAGACTTAACAAATTAACAAGAATAAAAAAAAACACTCCAGTAGAAATATGCAGAAGGATGTGAGCCGTCAGTTGTCACAAAAGGAGAAATCTAAAATGAATAATAGATGTATGAAAAAAGTGTTCAGTCTTAACAAAGGAATGCAAGTTAAAATTGCCTATCAGATAAGTAAAAATTACAAAGATTGATAAAACTCGTTTTGGCAAAGGTATAGATTTACAATGTTAGAGGAAGCATAAATTGGTTCACCCTGCATTATTATTCGTAACAAAATTTTAAGTGTGTGCCTGTTGACCTTGCAATTATACATCCAAGAATTTCTTCTAAGAAAATAATTGGGCATATTGATAAAGATATTTATTTTAACCAATGTCCATAATCTATTAAGTAACAGAAGCAGGTTACAAAACAATCCCATCTTTGTACACGTTTTTATGTATATTAAATACACACACATGAGAAATATGCAGGAATAAAAATTCTAAAAGGATATAGACCAAAAACAGTGGTTTTCTCTAGGTGTTTTGAATGTAGGTGATCTTCTTTGCCTGTACATTTTGGAACATTTTGACTCTGCTATTATAAAAAAATTTTATTTTAACTTTGGAAAGTTACTTTCAGATTGAAAAAAACAAACTTGGCAATAACTATTTTGCTCTTTTTGAAACCTAAAGGATTATTGTAACCTAAAAGAAGTACTCATATTTATCAGATAAAATGATGCACTGATTTCAAATGATTTTGGACATATCTCTTTTTAAAAGCATGTTTTAACTTGTGCATGAAAGTTTGTTTAAAAAGTCAAATATGGTGCATGCTGGCATGCGTCCCCTTTCAGTCAGGTGTGGGTCTTTAAAAAATGTAAAAATGGTTTCAAAAAGAGCTCTGGTCATCCTAGCTAAGGCAGCAGAAGAAATGGAGACAGTCATCCCTGTAGATGTTATGAGACGAGCTGGGATTAAGGTCACCATTGCAGGTCTGGCTGGAAAAGACCCAGTACAATGTAGCCGTGATGTTGTCATTTGTCCTGATGCCAGTCTTGAAGATGCAAAAAAACAGGGGCCATATTATGGTGGTGGTTCTACCAGGACGTAATATGGGTGCACAGAATTTCTCTGAATCTGCTGCTATGAAAGAGACACTGAAGGAACAAAAAGGCAGGCAGGAAGGGCCTCATAGTTGCCATCTGTGCAGCTCCTACTGCTCTGTTGGCTCATGAAATAGGTTTTTGGAAACAAAGTTACAACACACCCACTTGCTAAAGACAAAATGATGAATGGGAAGTCATTACAGCTTCTTTAAGAATCCTGTGAAAAAGGACTGCCTGATTCTTACAAGCTGAGGTCCTGGTACCAGCTTTGAATTTGCTTTTGGTATTGTTGAGGCACTGAGCGGCAAGGAGGTGGCTGACCAAGTGAAGGCTCCACTTGTTCTTAAACATTAGAGCAGAAAAAGTTGACAGTGAGTTAGAGAAGTAGGTCATTTATAATCCATTCTCACTGTGTTCACTTTAAACAAAAAATGGCTGGTTAATGACTCACTGAAAAGCTGTCATCACTGCCATTGTGAAGTACAGTTGTGAAGTAACAACTACACAGAGATTTCTCAGCCTACAAATTTTGTCTGTACATTTCTGAACTTTGTTTGCAGAATAAACAGGGCATTTAGCGAACTAAAAAAAGAGTCAAATACACTCATTTTGCTAGGTTCAAATTATTCAATTTGAATACTTTCTAAATTCATTGAAAATGATGAAGTTAAACCTGTTTTATAGCATTTTGTCCATCAAAAGTCTATTACCCAGTACTTCATGCTTGTTAGTGTAATCATTGATGTTCCTGCTAGATCCTGAACTTTCAATATGATTCTTATGTTAGTTGTATTTTATTTTATTATATTCTAATTCTTTGAAAAGTGGTGTTACATGTATGGTATATATTGTAGCTTTATATTAATTACATATTTAAGTAGAACAACCTTTTGGGCATCTGCTATCTGCTATATATTAGAATTTAGTGTTCCTAAGTCTAGGTTCAACTACTATAAATAATTAAGATATTTGCAGATATATCATGAAAATTATATTTAACAGTTATCAATGAACATGCCTTTTTGTCCCCTTTATTACAGGAATCATGGGTAAAGAAGGAAGACAGGCTGCAAGAAACAGTGACTATGCAATAGCTAGATTTAAATTCCTCTCCAAACTGCTTTTTGTTCATGGTCATTTTTATTATATTAGAATAGCTACCCTTGTACAGTATTTTTTTTATAAGGTGAGTTTCCTGTAGATATTTAGAATCAATTATTGATGTAGTAATCTGAAATTTCAGTTTAAGGAATGTTACGACCTTACAAATTATTCCTAAATGTAGTTGTACAAGTAAAAATAACCGTATTTTATCATAAATCTAATCTATACAGACGGGAAGCAATCAGTGGTTTCCTGGGGCCAAGGATACAGGTGGTAGAATTGACTAGAAAGGGATATAAGAGAACTTTTTGGAGTGATGGAAAAGTTATCTAATTTTATTATGATGGTCGTGTATAAATTTGTCAAAACACCTGAAATTTACACTTAAAACTGATACATCTTATTCAGTGCAAATTAGAACACAATAAATTTGATTTCTTTAAAGTTATTTTATCCTGAACCAGTAAAAAATTTTAATTTAAATCCATTATGAGTCTCAAGTGGAGGTTCTTAACCTTTTTTGTGTCATGTATGACCCTTTGGTAGTCTAGTGAAATGTATGAGCTCTGCAGTGTAGGGGTTTTTTATGTATAAGATAAAATAGCTAGGATTGCAAGGAAATTAATTATATTGAAATATTGTTCTATCTATGGACCCTTTTGAGGAGGGTTGGAGTCTATGGAACCCATATTAAGAACTCCTGCTACCAGGACATTTAATACACCAGAGTGTCCCATGTACCTTATATTCCTATAATTAATAGCTGCAAGCCAATGAAAAACTCAAGTAGATTGCATACTGCTATAAGATAATGGTGGCAGTTTTCTTCTAGCTTATTGTTCTAGCTTTTACTTGTAATATGAGTATATTGAGATGGAAAAATGTTTCAACAGTTCCATTTATTGTGCTTTTTAAATATTTTTGCACTGTAAAGCTATATAGCCCTGAGATTTAAGTAAATCTTACTAAAACTGCATATGAAAGTATTGAATAATAGGTGGAAGATTGTAAATTCAAAATTATGGTATTGCTTCCCAATGATAGGAGTCAAAGGTTTTTTATTCTGATATCTGCACTACTGCTTAGAATGCTTTAGATACTTTTTCATAAAATGGGAATCCTATTTTCTCATTTTATATGGACAGATTCTTATGGGAATATCCTCTAACTTACCACATCAATTGCGATTGGGTTTCTGGATACTTGAGTAGTTATTTTTAGAATTATTTTCTCTTTTAGACCTAAATATTTTAATTATTTCCCATTTAATCTTATTTTTCAGAATGTGTGCTTTATCACACCCCAATTTTTATATCAATTCTACTGTTTGTTTTCTCAACAAGTAAGTAAATAGAAGTCTATATTTTGTTCTTTTGTATAAGGTACGTATGTTCAGATTTTAATAGACCTTTGGAGGGAGGTTTTCATTTTTCTTAGTCCTATGGGAAACAAGAGAAAACTTTTCTGATTAGTGTATTTAATCAGCATAATATTTTAATATTTATTCTTGTTTTCAGTTTGAGGTGAATGTTGATACCAAACTATATTTTAATTCTAGAAGCTTTTAAAAAATATATATTAACGCTTAACAGCTTATGAGAGAATTTTGATCACTTTTTTCAACTTATTTGTGATATTTCTGTAGAATTCATATCAAGGCAGACCAGATAACTACTGGAGGTTTGCCTCATTTTTATTTTTGATTCAGAATATTTTAGATTTAGTAATTTAGTAATTCAGACTTAGTAATTTAGTACAGGGATGACATCATCTTAGAAGCTAGCTTTAAATAATTGAATGAGGCACCTGTAGTGATGTATCGAAAAGATTTCTGAAGCTCAGAGGGAAAATGCTGAAATTTGTTAGCATTGGCTATAATGGGCACAGGGTGAATCTTCAGTTACATACATGTCACATATTTGCCATTCCTAATCTTACCCTGTTTTATTTTATAAAAAAAGAAAGTGAAAACCACAGAGATTAAATAACTTGCCCAAGATCACATAACCAAGTTAATGAGTAAACCATGACTTGGACCTACTACTGACTAATTGAACACCTTTTTCACAAACCATATTATACATCTCAAATTGATAAAGACCTTGCTTCTATTTTATTAAAAAAAACAAGAGCTTAATTGTCTTCGGATTTTCATGATTTGTTCCTAAACTTGATCACTGTTTTCTCCTCTGTTTACAACCTGTCACTCTAAATTCCAAATATCTGCTTGGGATTGATTGCCAGTAACAGTTTGTTAACCTGAATAAAATAAAGAAAGCTATAAGACCATGTGACAAGAAAACCTGACCTATTTTGATTAAGTTTTCAGGGAGTTTACAGTGTCATTTGGGAGACAGTACTAATAACAATAAAAGCAATGTATGAAGGATAGGCAAAGTGATGAGCAATTATTTCCAATAGCAGCACCTATGACTGTTTAGAGGAGGAAGCTGTCATCAAGGATTTGGGCCATTGTGAAAAGTTTCATGGAAGAAGAGAGTCTTGTCGAGTTCCTTAAAGGAAGTGCAAGACATAGATGGGGAGACAAAAGCCATGAAAGCAAAACTATATGTGTAGCATATTGAAGGAATAGTAAACAGCCTAGGATGTATGTAGGAGAATTGTGTAAAAGTATATTACAGTGACCAAATTGTGGAGAATCTTGAAATGTAGATCCAATTTACTATAATTCCAGAAACACTTGATATAGCAAAATATTCCAGCTTCCACAAAGAATATATATAAATCTAGGGACATTATATGGTTATGTCTATATAAAAAACAAATTGGGGTTATTTAATTGGAATTATTAACCTGAATTTGGTGTAAATTGGAAAAATTGTGTAATTTTACGCTCATTTTTAACATGCTTCTTTGTGACTATATGCATAAGTATAATAGTAATACAGAGATTATTTAGAATCTCAAAATTCCTACCAATTTCTCTTTCTAGACACTATATGACAGCGTGTACCTGACTTTATACAATATTTGTTTTACTTCCTTACCTATTCTGATATATAGTCTTTTGGAACAGCACATAGACCCTCATGTATTACAGAGCAAGCCCACCCTCTATCGGTGAGTATCTTCTAGTATAATGTCCATAACAATACTGATTGCAAATAGTGTATTAAATAGTTATGAATTTTTAAAAGTACCTAAAATAACACCGAGGTTAAGGTTCGTATCCCCATACCAGCCAGCCAAAAAAAAAAAAAAAAATTAGTACCTAAAATATAAGCAAATATTTTAAGTTGTGTCTTGGTGATTAATACTTTACTAATGAAAGTACTTTAGTTGTCCATATGGTTTAAAGTCGTTGAATGTCAAAGAGAAAATTTGAATAATTTTTCCAGTGTTTTTAAGAATGAACACTTTCATCCTAGGATTGCATGGGGCAATTGTAATTTGCACTTCCTGTGGCAAACCACATGTTCTATTTTTTGTGTACAAAAGAAATTATTCAATAATTAATAGTCTCTAGAATTCCTTAAAAGTTAGTTTATGTTCTAGTATTGCCAAAATTACGGGTAATAATCAGTGCAAAATGCAGGGTTGAGGACATTAATTCCCATCCCAAATCCTCTGCTTTATTCCTGCTCCCCAGAACCAAGTAATCACAGAGAGGTGATTGGGTCCTGTTCCTCAGGAACAGCTTATGGTTCCCACCATAACATCTTATAGAGGTATCCAATTATCAAGATATGGAATAACTTACTTTGATTTCCCAGAATACGTAGGACAGGGCTTGACCCAAGATTGGCGCAGATTGTTCTTCCCATGATAGCTACTGTTAGAAGTGAAGGGAACCTCAGTGCTGAACCTAACGCAAATGACCTAACTAAAAAGAGTCCATCATGGCAGAGTGACTGAATGTTAACAGAATATAATCCAGACAAATCAACTTTTCACAATTAAACTTACACCTATATTATGTTTCTTTATCAAATATGAAGATGTGTTTGAATATATTATGTGAACTGTTAGCTGTTATACAGATGATATTACAAGCAGTGGTTTGTAAATTTGGGTTTATTTCTTTCTGCCAATATTTTCAAGCAATTTTAAATTAAAAATTCATCTTGTCTTTTTTTGTCTTGTCTTATAATTATCAAATTGTAATAACTGTTTAGTAGATAAATAATAAACAAGTCCTAATGTGTTCCTTTTTCTTTTTTTAATTTACAGAGACATTAGTAAAAACCATCTCTTGAGCATTAAAACATTTCTTTATTGGACCATCCTAGGTTTCAGTCATGCCTTTATTTTCTTTTTTGGATCCTATTTTCTAATAGGGAAAGATATATCTCTGCTTGGAAATGGCCAGGTAAAATGCATAGTTTTTTAAGGAATGCTTGTTAATATTTTGATTTGGTTTGGTTTTTGATAACCCTGTCATAGAAAATAATAGTAAAAGTCAATTTAAATTGTAAAATTTTAGATATTAAATTAAAATACAAAGATAAAAAGGGTTTAAATTTTTTTCACTTACATAATAAAGTTTCATACAAATGAAAATTAAGACAGAAAGGCAATACAATGGTAATCTTAAAATAAAACTCAAGTTACTAGACAGTTTTGCTATTCAGAAATTAGCTTCTGGGGCCGGCCCAGTGGTGCACTGCTACAGTGCGCCGCTTGGGAGCGCGGCGGCGCTCCCGCCGAGGGTTCGGATCCCACATACAGACCGGTTCCCGCTCACTGGCTGAGCGAGGTGCGGGCGCAACACCGACGGTTGCGATCCCGTTGCTGGTCCTGGTCCAGTACGGGTGCGACACTGAGGGTTGCGATCCGTTGCCGGACACGAAAAAAAAAAAGACAAAAAGGAAAAAAAAAAAAGAGAGAGAGAAATTAGCTTCTGCACGGGGATATGTTATGGCCCAGCATGCTGTTCACCTCAGGATTGCGTTTTAATAACAGCCACCATTTATTTGGTGCTAACTTTTGTGCTAAATGCTTTACATGCTCCATCTCCATTAATCCTAACAATAATACTGTTAGAGGGTTATTATTACCAACATTTTTCAGATGAGAAATGAGGACATAGTGTTTATTTGTTTGCATTTAATAGCATGAATTTTTTTTTTTTTTTTTTTTTTTTTTTTTTTTGGATTGTTTAGGGAGTGCTACTATATTCTTCAGCACACACTAGCAACTCCAAGGATGCCAATACGTTACTGTTTAGTGTGGCCACTTTTCTGAAATATGAATTAGGAAGGAGTACTAAACAGTACAGTTTATACTATGTCCTAATTGGAGTGCTCATGTTGAGAGACTCTTGGCAGAACTAGGCCTCTCTTTCCAGGCTTAGGTAGATGGGTTAGGAGGAAAGGAAATGACAGCAGTTGTACTATGGTGGACTGGAAATGCTTGTCGCCTTTAGTTTTCCTTTTCCACTGGCAACACTAAAGTATTGCAAAATATGTTTGGAGACACAGACATACAAGATTTGCAATTGGAAGAATATAAAGTTTTATCTATTCAACAAACATGTACTGAGGATCAACCATTCCCAAGTATTATACTAGGCTCTGGACATATGAGAGTAACTAATTTATTTGGCCATGGAGTTTAGAGTCTTAGAGATACAGAAAATGAGCAAGTAAACTAACAATAAAATATGCTGGTGCAATAAACGAAATAGGTTTCAAACATAACCCTTTAGGTTGTAGAGTAGGAACATAATTATTATTGTCACTTCACTTTTGAGAACATATTTAGCCTGATGTGAATGAAAACATGAATCTAATTTGTGTAGAATAAAATTTGCAGCACGTCCCAAATAATAACTATCTTTTATTGAGTTTTTTCTCTGTGCCAGGTATATTACATGCATTATCTTATTAAATCAAAATAACCTTGTGTGGGGAAAATATCATCTATATTACTTTTCCCATGTTAGAATTTTAACCTCAGAGAGGTTAAGAAACTTGCCTAAGTTCCCACAGTAAGCAAATTATAAGAGTAGAATTGAAACTCAGCTCTGTGGACTTCAAAGCCTGTGTGCTTAGTCATAATTTTCAGTTCCTTTGAGAAACAACTGTTAGCCTGGTGCCCTTCTGCACAGTCTTCCCACCTGTGCAAGGACCATCAAATATATAAATATATGAGTGAATGTGCTTACTTCCCCCTGAAATAGTGGGGTGGAAGCTGTTCAGAAGGAAGGAGAGTTAAGAAGAAAGAAGTCACTGGATGAAAAGGAAATTAAAGATATCCTTTGTTACTAGTTACTACTATTTTTTCTGTTTTTAAAAGTAATAATGTACCCATTAGGTAAATTTGAAATATATAGGAAAAAATATAAAGAAAATAAATCGCCTATTGTCCCTTTACCCAGATATTATTACTTCTATCATTTTAATATATTTCCTTCTATTCTTTTTTATTTTTTGCTATTTTCATTAACCTTATATTTTATGTCACCTAATTTCTTAATATTATAGCCTATGTGATTATTCATGTTACTAAAAATGCTTCACGGGCCGGCCCGGTGGCGCAATGGAGAGTGCGCCACCTGGAAGCGTGGCAGCGCTCCCGCCGAGGGTTCGGATCCCATGTGGAGACCGGTTCCCGCTCACTGGCTGAGCGCAGTGCGGGCGCAACACCGAGAGTTGCGATCCCGTTGCCGGTCCCCGGTATAGGCGTGACACCGAGGGTTGCGATCCCGTTACTGGTCGGTACGATCCCGTTGCCGGTCCCCGGTACAGGCGTGACACCGAGGGTTGCGATCCCGTTACTGGTCGGTAAAAAAAAAGGAAAAAAAAATAAAATAAAATAAAAAAATAAAAAATAAAAATGCTTCAAAAACATTTTAATAATTTAACATAATGATACTGTATTATAGATCATAATTTAAGTATTTCCTTAATTTGAGAATTTACATTTGTTTCTAATTTTTAGTGACTCTTTAAAATTAAACCTTTGAGTATTCTTTATACAAAAGAATTAACTTAAGGAGGGTAAGTTGTTGTTGGCCTTTAGCATGAAAGGTTTTTTATTTCTTTATCACCTGCTTATATTTTGGTTTCTTTTTGTTTTTTTTTGACTCAAATTATAAATCATTAACTCCTTTCCCCCTTTAGTCTACCAATTCTACCACTCATATATATACTACTACAAATTAATCTGCCACTCTCTACCACCAATACTAGGTATAGTGGAAAAGAAGCCCACATTGGAATCATTCAGAATTGGCTTCATATCCTGGCACTTGTAGTTATCATTTGAGTGATTTGGGATGAATTAGTTAACCTCTCTAAGACTCAGTTTCCTTACCTGCAAAATGAGGAGCATAATCCCTACCTTATAGGTTTGTTGTGAGGATTAAATAGCGTATTATATGTAGAACATTAAGCATAGTAGCTAACATATAGATGTACTCAGTAAGTCTAGCAGTATTTGTTGTTATTTTTACTATCAAATCATTATATTAGAATACTTTCCTACCCAATCCCACCTGATCCACTTCCCCCAGAAACTCTGTCCTCTTTAACTGCGAAAGTCACCTTGCTGGCCCTCAGAATATGCCATGCTCATTTCTAGTTCTAAGCCATTGTTTATGTTTCCTCTTAGAGCGCCCATGCCTTTCTTTCCCAAAGCCTCTCTCACCACCATCTGTTCATCACAGTTGAGCCCACAGACCCCTGTTGTTTTGCTGCAGCTCCCTATTATTCTCCCTGTTGTAAATCTTGGACTTCTGTGTTGTATATCTCTCATTGTTCAGCACTGGGTATGTTGAATGCTTCCTGTTTTCCAAATATTGTTCTTGTATGCCCAAGAAATCTACAAACAATTGAAGTCCTAGAGTAGAAAAAGTTATTAGAGGGAAGAATTGGGAGGAGGAGTGACTGGAGGTAAAGATAAAGTTGATGCAAAAAAGAGATCCTGAGTGAGGAGCAGGAGAAAGAGTGGCAATAGTTTGGGGTTAAAGGCAGAACAATTCAGGGGAAGTTAAGATTTTACCCCAGTTTTTTGTATAAGGGTCTAGCAATATCATGAATGTTATATACTAATTAATTATTAACAAATATTTTTGAAGTATTCACTCATTTTTAATTTCTCTTTAGCTTAGGAAAGAACTATCCATTCTTTATAAATTCCTCTCTAATCTTTTTAATAGGTCTTTCTTTCCCTTAGTAAAATACTAGTCTTGATCAGTTTTCTGAGATTTGGGAAGACTGAAAGAGTGTGTATGACATGTATGCATTCCATTCTATATGTGACTCTAAAACTGCTTTTCTGTGGGGTGATCTTTACCTTAAGAGCACCATAAAAAAGATATTCCTTTACTGTTACTCTTTAATGAATTACCAGAGAACAAAAATATACTCATTAATAAGAAGGCTGAACTAGCAACTGTTTCTCTTCTAAATAGTAGAAGCATTAAACTCACAAAATTTGCGTAGCCATATAAAGTCACAGTATTTAAGTATTACTTAAAACTGAGGCTTGTTTTACAATACAATGGTATTATCTTTTCATTTTATTTTTGAAAGTTAAAAGTGAGCTTAACATAGACTTCAAATTATTTCTGTAATCTAACAGGATAAACTTTTTTGGAATTGTTTTTAAACAGGGCTTCATAGAATACTACAGGTTTATAATGTTTGGTACTTAGATTTTTACCTACCTTATTTTTCTGTTTTGTTTTGGTTTTTATAAACTTATTTATTTTAATTGACATGTATTAATTGTACATATTTATGGGGTACAGAGTTATATTTCAATACATATATATAATGTGTGATAATCAAATCAGGATAATTAGTATATCTGTCACCGCAAAAAGTTGTCATTTCTTTGTGATGAGAGCATTTCAGCTCCTGTCCTCTAATTTTTAAGCAGATTTATCTTAAAGAAAATTACAATCATAATTTCTTTTATATAATAGAACTTTGGCAAAAAGGTAAAATTATGTTATAAAATACTCATTTGTGAGAGATTTTGCTGTAACTTTAAAAAAGCTTTAAGTCCCCCCAAAATAATATACAATCTAGGAAAACTGACTTCCATGAAATTATTTTTTTAAACAGCTTTATTAGGGTATTTTGATATAATAAACTGTACATATTTAAATATGTAATTTGTTCCTTTTTTTTTTTTTACCATCTTAACCATAAATATATACATATTGTTGTGCAGCTTTATTAGGGTATTTTGATATAATAAACTGTACATATTTAACACTGTAATTTGTTCCTTTTTTTTTTTTTACCATCTTAACCATAAATATATACATATTGTTGTGCAGCTTTATTAGGGTATTTTGATATAATAAACTGTACATATTTAACACTGTAATTTGTTCCTTTTTTTTTTTTTACCATCTTAACCATAAATATATACATATTGTTGTGCAGCTTTATTAGGGTATTTTGATATAATAAACTGTACATATTTAACACTGTAATTTGTTCCTTTTTTTTTTTTTACCATCTTAACCATAAATATATACATATTGTTGTGCAGCTTTATTAGGGTATTTTGATATAATAAACTGTACATATTTAACACTGTAATTTGTTCCTTTTTTTTTTTTTACCATCTTAACCATAAATATATACATATTGTTGTGCAGCTTTATTAGGGTATTTTGATATAATAAACTGTACATATTTAACACTGTAATTTGTTCCTTTTTTTTTTTTTACCATCTTAACCATAAATATATACATATTGTTGTGCAGCTTTATTAGGGTATTTTGATATAATAAACTGTACATATTTAACACTGTAATTTGTTCCTTTTTTTTTTTTTACCATCTTAACCATAAATATATACATATTGTTGTGCAGCTTTATTAGGGTATTTTGATATAATAAACTGTACATATTTAACACTGTAATTTGTTCCTTTTTTTTTTTTTACCATCTTAACCATAAGTATATTCATATTGTTGTGCAGCATATCTCCTGAATTTTTTCATCTTGCAAAACTGAAACATCTTGCAAAACTGAGTACTCATTAAACAAGTACTTTCTATCTCTACCCCCTGCCCAGTGCCTGGCAACTACCATTCTACTTTCCATTTCTATGAATTTGACTACCTACAAAATCTTCTTTTTTTTAAACCTAAATAATGGGGAGGTAAATACTAATGAAGAATGTTTATTAAGTATACTATAAAATTAGAGAAGTTACTAAAAACTAATGACTATGTTTTTTAAAAAAGAATTTATCTCCTCCTTTGTCGACCCCTACAGAATAAGTCATCTTAAACACACACTTATTCTAACAATGTTGCTGTTGTAAAAATGTTTTTGAAAATAGCTTATGTTGTCTTTCTGTGATCTCAGCAAGGAAACTTCTTCAGGAAAGAAACTATTTAAAATTATAGATGAGGAAAGATGCTACGTAAGATTATAGATAAGGAAAGAAAGTGACAGAAAAATGTGAGAGGAACAATTCATATTGAAAGAGTTCACCTCCAGTTAAAACACACAAAGAATGCAGTGGAATAGGTGTCCTGGGTGCCATCAAAGTGTATTAGATGAGAAAGAATATTAAAATGAAGAAAACAGGAAGGAAGGAATTGTTATATGGTGAGAGTGGAAAACAAACATGATGTAGGGAAAAAAATATCAGAACAGTTTTTTTTTTTTTTTTTTTTTTTGTCCTTTTTTTTGAGACCGGCCGCACTGTGCTCAGCCAGTGAGTGCTGTCAGCGCATCGGTCATCCCTATATAGGATCCGAACCCGCGGCGGGAGCGCTACCGCGCTCTCAGCGTCGCACCCTCCCGATTGCGCCACGGGCTCGGCCCTATCAGAACAGTTTCAAAGGTAGCTGAGTTCCCAGCCTGATAATCCATGACATTCAGTTTGTTTAGTGATCTCTACCAGTCTTCAGAAGAAAAAGAGGGTAAAGATTAAAAACAAATAAAAAGAATCATTTGTTAACTCAGTAATATATATTCCACTCACTCTTAGTCGTCTGATATGAAAATTACAAACTACTTTTTAAAATGAGATTCTAATAATAAATAATAAATAATAAATTCAAATAATTTAACCACTGTAATTACCAGTCAGGTTATTCAAGAATGCATATACAATTTAATTCCTATAGGTAGATATAGATTTTTTAACAAAAGTTTATATGGTAAAAATATCTTTGTCTAGTTTTAGAATTTCCCTGTTTGCTCATTTATTTGTGAGACTGATATTTAAAGCACTAACAGTATTCCAGGCACTTAATAGAAAATTAGATGTAGCTATACCTTAGAGGAGAACAGAAAAGGATACCTTGTTTCTTATGGTATTACCCAAGATCAGTCATATGTTATATTCAGTCTATAACAAAGAGATAGTTTGTACTGGAGAACTGAACCAACTGATTAATTCTAGGGAATGTAATTCTTGTAAAGATATATAGTTAAGCCTGATAATTTTCATCTTTCGTATTTTCTTGACCTCCTTCTTGCTAACCCAGGACTTTGTTTCTGCAATTATCCTCTCTCTTTTCTTTACCATCAATCTTTCATACTCTGTTGAGTCAAACCCATCACCGTACAAACATGCTTTAAGATCTCCTATCTTCTAATAAAAAACAGTTCCTCAGCCAACAACCCCCTGCTCTGGCTACATTTTTCTTTGTGTCTTTAGAGCAGAACTTGAAAAAGTTATCTTTTCTGACTATTTCTACTTCCTGGCCCCCTATTCTCCCTTGAACTTACTCCAGTGTGGCTTTTGCCCGCAGCACTCCCACCAAAATCATGTTCTTCATGGTCACCACCACTTCTACATTACTAAAGCCAAGAGCATGTCTCGGACTTTATGAACTTGACCATTGGACAAAATTTATGAAGGCTTCCTTCCTGCCACATTATCAACTGTCAGGTTTTGGAACCTACTTCGGCTTCCTAGTATTTTTGACTGCTTTTCAGTCTTTTCCTTCTTTTCCCACCCTTGAAACTACAGTTTCTCAACCTCTGCATTACTGACATTTTGAACTGGATAATTTTTTGTTATGGGAGCTGTTCTATGAATTGTAGGATGTTTAGAAGCATCCCTAGCTTCTACCAGTAGCACACACATCCCTAGTTATGACAACCAGAAATATCTCCAGAGCCAGCCAGATGTCTCCACTTGAGACCCACTGCTCTAAATGGAGCAGTAGCCTAAGGCTCAGTCCTGGCCCCTCATTTCTTCTTTATCTGTACACTGGGTGCACTCATCCTTCCCATCTAAGAAGTGATCCAGAAAGGCAGACTGAGATAGAAAGTGCTTTGACCATCTGTTCTCTGCCAGGTTTAGTAGAGTCTATACATTCTAGCAGACTCTCTGGGTGCACTCATCCTTCCCATCTAAGAAGTGATCCAGAAAGGCAGACTGAGATAGAAAGTGTTTGACCATCTGTTCTCTGCCAGGTTTAGTAGAGTCTATACATTCTAGCAGGCTCTGTATCTGTACACTGGGTGCACTCATCCTTCCCATCTAAGAAGTGATCCAGAAAGGCAGACTGAGATAGAAAGTGTTTGACCATCTGTTCTCTGCCAGGTTTAGTAGAGTCTATACATTCTAGCAGACTCTCTTTAGGGAGAAAAAAAAAAGCATATAATTACATATACAAACTTAACTGTATGTGAAAGTGATTGTAAGTGATTGTGAGTGGCATAAATGTGTCCCACTTAATCGAAACCAAATGTGAGCTCAACTCACTGCTCTTTAGCCAGATCCCCAAAATGCCCTCTGTCACTTCATCACTAACCAACTCAAGGGTAAATCAGAACGGAAAGGAGCAGAGTCGTAACTGATTGGTTACAGCTGAAATACATTACTTTTTATAATTTTACCAAAAACAAAAAGCCACATGAATGTGTTTCTGTAGGGCATTGAATAGGGCCTGTGCAAGAGGAAGCCTTAAATCCTTCTGCGCTTCTGAGGAAGATAACCACGTAACAGGCTTCAATCTAGGCCCAGTAAAAACAGATAGTAAAGGAGATAGGCATGTACTAATGTTACCATTTCCAGGCCCGGGTCCCCTGGATACATGAAAGAATCTGTCCTCATAGCTCTGAAAGAGAAAATTCGCCCTTCAAGAGCTAAGTTGAGATCCACTGATTTTCAGTATTCTGGGTCATTTCTAGAGATGACAAAAGCAGGAAAATAAACACAGATTCAATATGAATTTTCCATTCTTCTTTTGACGAATAAACTTCCAAAATACCCTCAAAGGAAAGTTAATTGATATTTCATTGTTAACAATTTAACTGTTATTTACTGATTGCTTATTATATACCAGGTACCCACTCCTTTTTGTATACCCTAATTCTTATAGAAAACCGTGAGATTTATTCTCATTTTACAAATGAAGAAAATGAGATACAGAGAGGTTAAGTAATTTGTCAAGTAAATGCTAGTTGTTAGAAATCTGTAATTTAAAAAAAAAAGAGCCTTTTAAATAATTTTTTTAAACCAGTGTTAAGATTTTGACTACTTTGTGAAATAAATTAATGTAAACTTCTGGTTGTGTTCTTACTTTTGGAAATAAAATCCTGATTTTGGGGGGGATTCTGCATGTTTAACACCCTTAGTTAAGTTTTGGCTATAAAGCCCAAGGGAATACTTTCTTTCTGACAGGCGTTAACTGAATTTTTACATGGAATCCTTTGAGTAGTATTTCCACTGGCCATTATTTTTTCTTTCAGATACTGGTTTTAAGTGTCAATTTCTTTTTTCCTGCTGTACATAGGCTGTGTCCAGAAATTCTGTGGCAAGTGATTTGCTGTAACTTCTGGTTGGAAAGGTTTCAGAAAATAATTGTGATTGAAGAGGGTTTCATTATTTTTAGTGTATGACAGGAATAAAACATCCATTAACAATTACAGCATTCTAACTAAAAACAGTCTGTACCACACAATTCTGAACCCAACTTTGGGTCTCCAATCTGATAATGTTATCCAAAGGATCTTTGTGCATAATAATAATAAGCATAATAATGGTTTGTGTACTCTTTTAAATTTATTAATAGTCACCCATTTCAAATGTAATTGGTTTAAATCAAGTGATTTTTAGTTGCGAATGAGCTTGTTTTTTACCTTACATCTGATTTAACATCATGTTAACAAATAATGTAATAGTTTATTCTTTCTGTTTAGATGTTTGGAAACTGGACATTTGGCACTTTGGTCTTCACGGTCATGGTTATTACAGTCACAGTAAAGGTATAGTACTGACATTAGAAACATGAAAACATTTTGTGTTTGTATAATTAGCATTAATTTTCTTCATTTCTTTAGTCATCGATAGATATTTTTCCCTTTTCCTTTTTTAGTAATAAGTAATTTCAGTAATTGCTATTTTAATAATTCATTTAAATTTTTGTCAAAAAAATATTTTTAAGCTCATTATTTTGGAAAGCCTCAGTTTATTTTTATGGTCAAATAAAAATCTCTGAACTTTTGCTTCTCTGTATATAGTGCAAGATAATACAATTTGTTTTATGCCATGAGGTTGAGAATAGAGTAATCACATGAAATTTCAATGCTGCTTCCTCACAGAAGAAAAATACTGTAAACTTGAAATTGTTCAATTTCATACAAGGACCCTTTTATTAATATTTATCTACTGAGGGACTATGCCATGAGAGTTTTAGACATTTATAATTAATATGTTTTATTCTTGAGTTTTATCTGAGAGGTTATAGTTTGATTATTTTATATTTCTAAGGATTTAAAAAAAAATTTTTTTTTCAGATGGCTTTGGAAACACATTTTTGGACTTGGATCAACCATCTTGTTACCTGGGGATCTATTATATTTTATTTCGTATTTTCTTTGTTTTATGGAGGGATTCTCTGGTGAGTGACTGTATTGTATTTTAATTATATTGATTCAACTAGAACAAACATTTATTGTGATAGGTTAATTATAAACAAATTCTGCTCAGAATAGTTTTGAGACCCTATCCTAATCATTAGTTCACTTCATTCAGTTGATCTTACTGATATGGAGGGAAAAAAAGAAACTAAAATTTATTGACTACCTGCTATCTTCTGGATGTTTTATATATTATGTTGATTTATCACAATAATCTTATTATTCCCATTTTTTTCCATGTGGAAACTTAAAAGTAGCAAAGCCAGGATTTAAAACCCAATTATCTTACTTCATAATTAATTTTCCTTACACTAACTATATTACCTCCAAAATATTTATTAATATGTGCAATAAAATAAGTGACATAGAGTTGTTAAACTTTGTTGAGTTAACTTCTCTCTCAAGGTTAAATAGTATGCTTCATCTTCAGTGGTAGAATCAGACAGTCAGCTAGCTACTCTGACAGACTAAAAATGAATGCTTCTCCTAGGATTCTTTGGTAAGTGATGGACAACTAAAGTCTCTCTTTCGGAGAATTTATTTATTTATATTTGCCTGCTGTACCTTTGATCCATTTATCAGGCAAAGAACTTCTGAAGGTAGGCAAAGAAAACTTGGATTAGCTAAACATTAATTTTCATTTAGGGTCACTAAAGGATATTCTTCTGTGTTCGTTTATAACCCTCTTTATTTCTCCATTTCTTTCTACATTTCCCCATATTCTTTTGAAAAACCCAAAAAGAATATCTTTACAATACCTACTTCTATGTAGAACTAGTATTTATGAGTGCATTTATTTAAAATATGTTTTTGAAGAAAAGCCTCTGACTAAAGCTTTCAGTATAATATTTGGGTAATCAGTTTTTTAATTGCTCAGTAGAAAATATTTTGTTTTGTACTTTTTCTTGCTTCGCTTGGTCTCTTAAGTCTTTATTACTATGTTATTTTTTTGATATCCTACCACTAAGATACAGTTACCTAGTCAACTACTTGCTATTTTCCTGCTAATAAAAACTATAATTGTTATTGAAAATAATTAAATTGGGTTTTATTTTTAACAATTAAAGTCTATCTTGTTTTATTAGTTATTTTATTAATTAAATTATACTGATTTCAATTTTGAAGGCATTTTCCTGGAATACTTTTAAAATTGTTACCTTCAAATGGAGTGTGTTTATATGGTATCTTGATTTAAGTATTTCAGTTTCCACTTTTATTAAGCCCACTGTCTTTCTTGGCAGGCCATTTTTGGGCTCCCAGAATATGTACTTTGTGTTTATTCAACTCCTATCAAGTGGTTCTGCTTGGTTTGCCATAATCATCATGGTTGTTACGTGTCTATTTCTTGATGTTGTAAAGAAAGTATTTGACCGACAGCTCCATCCTACAAGTACTCAAAAGGCACAGGTAATCACTTTTTATATTCAATATCTTTTTATTTAGGGGTCTTTAATGATGAATAGCTGTCATAATTTGTTTATATCAGAAAATAGGAAAATTACCTGTTCCTGTATCAAGTATTTTACAATATAAACATTGTTAAATTGTGACATTTTTAAAGTTGTTTCTTATTATTTCTGTTAATTTTATGACTACTGATAAATTATAATTTTTCTAAAGTTGTGTAATTAATAAAACTCTAGGTTTTTAAACATAAAACGATCAAGTTATATCCAGATAATAATAGTAAATATGTGTTTAATAATGTAATCACAGCATTCTAGCAGATACATATAGTTAAGATATATAGCCATCTCATTAGAAACATTAGAATTTGAGTAATATTTTTTCAGGTGATATTTTCAATAAAAGAGCATGAAATAAGTTCTTTAACCTAAGTAATTTTTACAGAAGGATTTTTATAAAATATATTCTCTCACTAAATATTTATTAAATAATTGTTAAACTATAGCACATATTAACAATATGTTACATAGTGCTTAAAAATGTGGTCTTTGGGGCCTGATAGATCTCAGTACAAATCCCAGCTCTGCCACCTGTTAGCTCTGTAACTTAAGAGTCTCAGTTTCTTCATTTATTAAAGTTATGATAGAAACGTCTCCTTCATTACCTTTCTGATAAGGATTAAATGGAAGAATGTTCAAACACACAAGTGTTAACTACTTAATTGAAAATTGCCTTTTTGGTAGATTTGACTAGTACATGAGCTAGAAATCTATCTTTATTTGTCCTTTTACCTATACCGTAGTACTGGGTATGTACTCTCAATATATTATAATCAACTCTTAATGCCCTGGTAAATGCTGAGTTTATTGATCATTTAGTTCTGCCCAGATTGAGATTTTTTTCTAACATGTTTGCTACATGCCAAGCAAATTTTGTTTAAATTTGGAAATTCAGTTGTATGTTCATCCTACAAATAGAAAAAGTGCTCCCTAAGTATTTAGTGATTTGAGTTAGAATTTCTAAACAGTGCATTGTTTTTAATTTCATTTGGCCATATCAACAAAATTTCTTTATTTGCTTTGTTGACTTGTCCTTGACAAGTCACTTTGCTGAGCCTCAATTTCCATCTCTGTACAGTCAGAATATTAATACCTTATATGATTGTTAGAGTAAAATGAAGCACCTGACACTAAGCCTGTATGTAGTAAGTCCTCAGTTAAAAAGTTACTATAAATGTGATGAGATGAGAATCTGTGATACTGATCTCCAAATGGGGCTGAAGAAATTTGCATACTCTGATTACTCTATCTGCCTATGAATATACCAATGTGGACAGACTTTTCTGTTCTGCAGTATATTACTGAAGTATGTATCAGAAAGCTTTGCCTATCTTAATTTCTAATCTTCAGAGATAAATATTTATAGTAAAAGAATAGTATTATTAATACCTTCTGTATTATACTTTTTCTAGAGCTTTATGGAAAATAATTTATCATAAATAATCAGATTTATTTACATTTATCCTTAGAAATTTTATGTTAGGCAGAGCATTTGCAAACTTATGATGTATTTTCATAGAGATTTCTTAATGATATAAAAAGTGCTAATATTGGTTTTTGTTGCCTTTTCTGTATCCTCTTTTTAAAGGATTACATAGGAAATATTTGGTACCTTAGGTGAGCCTTTAGACAAGAAAAAAGTTTAAAGTACTTATATATATTTTGGTTCTTTTACCATGAGTTAAAATTAATTTAAAAATGGAATGTACAGTAAATCAATCATTTATCTGCGTGTGAAATCCAGTATAATTTTCCTTTCTGGCTCACTAGATTTATTTTCAAATGACTTAACCTGAATGTTCTAGATGGTCTAATCCAAGAAGGAAATCTGTACTTCCACATAGGGATCTTCTAGCCTGCTGGGTTTTTTATTTTTACTGAAACAGTATATAGTCATTCAAATCTCATATGTAACATTATTCATTTGATAAGGCAATAACCATTATTATTTCAGCTTTATTCTGTCACTTACAATTTCAGATGATGGAGAGATGCTTAGAAAGTTGTCAGCTACTTCATTACTTACCAAAAGTAGCAAGAAAAATCATATCAAAAGAAGAGTTGTTAGCATTTACTCTGAGCTTTGTTTTTCTTCAGAATAACAATGTTGTGTTAAGAATGAAGAATAAATTCTTTTGATGGCAAAACCAACAGTGCTACAAATGTCAGTCATGTTTGTGTACCATGTATGATATTTCCTACTCTTGTAGGAAAGGCTTGTCCTATGTCTGTCTCTTAGGTGACGAATACAGCTCACTGACTTCTTGCGTGTCCCGTTCCTTTTCTGTCCACTTATAGATGTACTCCAACACAGTTGCTTTAAGTGACGAGTTCATCGCACTGCAGCCATTGTCAAGGGCAAGGAATCAGCTGAGCAAACTTAGGTAGAGGAGGAGTAGAACCTCGTTAACTATTCTGCATGCTAAAGCTCATTTAAACAATATCCAAAAGATGGGCAGAGGCATGAATAAAGACTCGGGCATTTTTGTTAGCACAGCTCTGTCTCTGACTAATTTGACCTTTATTAATATATATATTAAAACCTAAAAAATATATCCATTTCTTCTTTGAGAAGAAAATTCAGATGAAAATTCAGCATGGTAACAGGACAGAGATCTGTACCTTATTATATATTTTTACACCTTAACTACTTTTTCTAGCACAATTCTAATGCTTCTGCTTGTCATGTTATTCATATTTAAGAATGCTGCTGCATGTTGAGTAATTTAAGTTGTAGTTACTTGGAAGTGAGAGTTGCCCATTTTTAAATCTTGCCTTATCTGTGTTGTAAATACATGTGCGTATTTGTGTTTGTACACTGTAATGGCTGCTGAAGTATTTTATATTCTTGCTATTATTTAGTGCATCTATAAATTGAACAAACTTTTGATATTAAGATACCAAACTATTAAGTTTAACTCCAGTATGATTTGAAGGGGAAAAATAATATAACTAAAATTTTTTAGTTTTTGCACTTTTTAATTTCTTGTCCTGTCATGTCTTATGGATTCTTAATCATTTAACTATTTTTAACAATTTTATATTCTTTAATTTTTTAATTCTTTTTTCTTGGGTTTTTAATTTTTTTATATTCACTTGATCAAATTAATGCTTTGACAAAGCACCACTTAACCTTTTATGTAACTCTTTGAGTTCGTAATTTTGAGCTACTTCAAAGTTTTACCAAACCTTTTGGGTTTTTTACTAAATAGCTTCAAGATTTTTTAAATATTCTACTTTAAATTACAAAGGTGCAATAATTATAGATGAATATACAAATGAGTGTTTAAGTGGATGTCAACTAAATTTCACGTTTAAAACAAGAACTAAACTCAGAACAAACTTGAAGATTTGCCTTCACTTTTGGTTGAGCCAAATACGAGTATCACAATTTTACCAGTAGGTGACTTTCTGAAAACAGTGAGTATCTATCATATTTTTGAACATCTAATTATTTGATTCTAAGGCAATAGGAAAGCTCATTATTTAAAAGAATACTCTGGATAACTCTTTTTGTCAAATGAAGATAACTTTTGCATTGTGAATAATCACATTTATGAAATCATGTTTTCACATATCATGTTGTCTTAAACCAAGCCACATTTTTTAAGCAATACTGGACTCAAAAGAATGGGGAAAGGAGATCATAAATCAAAAAGATACCAGGCTCTGTAATACTGTAATAAAGTAGTAAGCTACATTTATCTGTGAAAGATCACAATGAGAGCAAGATATATTGGTCAGATAGCCATTCTCCGGTCAGATGGTGTAATAAAGGGAAGAGAGCACTGTTCAGGGAGCAGCAGAACTGAATGCTAAGGCCCCCGTTGGTGCTACTCCCAGTATGTACTAACCAAATCAGTTCACTTTTCTAGATCTCCAGGTCATTCACATATCAGATGGTGATTTTTACATACTGTGGTCTATTTACTTACTCACCATCAGTATCAAAGAAGAACATAGAAGAAACACTATGCCCAGCCGAAAGCCAAGCAGAAATAACAGTTACTCAAATGAGCAGTGAGTGACTACTCGGTGGGCATTTGTTCATAGCTGCATGGAAAACAAGTGCCCATGTACATCTCTCTGCTGATGCATCCTGTGAATTTTGAATACTGCACATCTTGTTTTTAAACCACATTGAGCTATACTCCATGGGTGTGAGCTGTTTACTCTTGTGACTGAGAGGAAAATTGTGTAGATATCAGATATTTTTAAGAGCTTTCAAGTCTGTAATCAGATTTGTACTTCTTAAGAACCATTTACACAAAACTATTAACAATTTTCATTTTAGTTTTTAAAAAAGCTCATTTTGAGTATTTTTCCCTTTCCTGTATTATAGGCAAAGCTGTTAAACTGTCTTCACATAAACTTACTTTACTCTTGAAACCAATGAATCTACTGCTTATTTTTTATTTATGTAAGAAATTTGCCATAGCATTTCTTTATAGAAATAATTATTCGTCAATCCTAAACCCGAGAAAACACGAAGAGATGAGGCAAAATTTGGTTTTTATTCATTGAGGACATCTTATAATTTAAGAAAGGTTAAAATAAGGAAGGCTATGGGCACATTTTTAAACTTCCTTAGAAGGTCTCTAATACAAATACAGAAAAAACAAAGAACTGAAATTCCTATAAATCTTTTGAACCTCACTAAAAATGTATTTCAAATTAAGAATTAAATTTATTTTGTTAACAAATAAAACCAAGTCAAGCCCAATAACACATGTCTAACATTCATAAGGCCATGTGATCCTTCTACTCTGCTCAAGTCCTGTTAGAGAAGTCTTCTGAGAAGGAAGCGTGAGAAGTGAGAAATTGGACAAGAACCCAAAATCTTGGTGGCAATGAATTTAATAGAAGAAATTCAATTTTATTGAAGGAAAACTGGTTTTAGCTTAGCTATAATTCATGTTTAGCAAGAGCTTTGTGCACTAGAAAATCGTGGCTTTGTTTTGTATGCTTTATGTTCCCTTTAAGAAGCTCCTACTGTAGCCCTCTCTTGTGACAGTAAATGTGGTATAGTGTGAACATTCATTTGTGCCTCACAGATTGTGGACCCAACTTGTTGCTTTGATTTTAAACTTATATATAGAGAGAGTATCATTCTGTAATATGAGACTTGTTGCTTTTTGTCCTTCCAGATGGAAGAAGATAAGGGTTCAGTCAGCTCAGCATATGAATTTGCTGAAAGCCAGCACAGAGGGGAGGACAGTAGGCACCTGCTAGCTGAGGCTTGCAGCCAGCAGGACAGTTGTTGCGTGCACTAGGTAGTACTGCGCTGGACCTTCCTGGGGACTCATCCGCTAAGTTCTCATGCTTGGGTCATGCCATGGGAGAACTGACGTGACATTTCCATTTTTACTTTACCAATTCCTTTGTTGTTTTTCATATGTTGTTCTGGTCTGTTTTCCTTCTTTGTGGTCTTTACATTTTTCGTATGTCCATCCCTGAAGATTTTATTAACCTTTGTTTGTAGTTACAGCAGTAAGTCATACTTCACCTCAAATTCTAACCTAGTAAGGTATTTTTAGAACCTATTGTCTTACATTCAATAAATTATTCCTTTTCACTTCTTTTGAAAATGTCATGCTATCTCTATTATTTCTGAAATCATTTTTCGTCCTTGAAGTTGTAGTTGTGTATCATTGTGTACATCTCAGTGTAGTTAGACACTTAATTATTTATCTAAGCCTACCTGTTAAGTTGAATGATCAAATGAATGAGTAATTAGACTTAGTACTGAGTAATTTTCTGTTGACTGATATTCAACAACCTCTCAGTTCTTGTTTGTTTGTTTTTTGGCAGCTGGCTGGTAAGGGGATCCAAACCCTTGATCCCGTTTCTCAGTTCTTTCTTTTCATGAGTTTTCATAGTTGTATCTTTATAACAAAAAATATGAATTGATAAGGGCTTGATTTACTCCCCTCTTGAAGAATAAATCCTAACAACCACTTCTAGATCTAATTGGGATATGCAGAATATTTTGATTGTTAGTAATTATGAAGGATGACAGTTTCTACCACTAATAGTTATATTTTTACTTGGGCTACTTGCCATTTTGTTTATTGTAATTACTGGTCAAGAAGATGCTGTTGTCTCATCCAGGATAAGCAAATGGCAAAACTTCAAAGCAAAGCCACTTGAGGACTTTAAATCTTTTAACTACACTGTAAATCAGACCATGGAACAGGTATACCAATTTTAAGAAACTGAATTATTCTGTAAGACATATTTTTAAAATTAGATTTTTTTAGCCCTAAATGGAAAATTAATTAATCAACTCTCAGTTACTATTAACTGAATTTTTATTTTGTTTTGGAATGTTTCTTATTATTATATTTACAATATATTCATCTTGTATCGTGTTTTGATATGGAAAGATGTTTAGTTTTTTAATACACTTTGGGCTGTAAGGAAAGCTCATGTGAAGAGCTTGCTGGGTAAAGAGCAAGAACTGTCCAGGATTTATACTATGCCCTGGATAGACTACAAAGCAGATAATTCACTTGAGACCTGACTATACGAAAACTATAAAATTATGTCCTCTGTGATATAAGTTCCCCAGAGTTTGGGTTTAAGTAGATATTTCATAGGACATGGATCTGGTGCTGCTTTGCTGTAATGTGTTCATTAAAATGTACAATACAGTTGAGAACTGGGTTCTTAAAATGCTACCATTAAATAACAGGGGTCTTATTATGGTTACTTTTGCAAAGGAGTGATAAGTGAATTTTCTCTTTTATACCTTGTGACATTAATTTACCCTCTGCATTAAATTTAGGAATTTTATCATTTTTCACAGATAGTGATACTCTTCCTCACCTAAACTACAAATTCCTGGTTATAATATATTGTTATTTATGTAACAGAATAAGTACATCATTAAAATAAAGGGGCTTCCGTCTCTTTTGAAACTAAGAATAAGCCAAATTTTCAAAATAAGCTTACCTAATACATATAATTCTTATCATATGCTTATTTTTATGATTAAATTTAGGCAACACATACAGAAATCTTCTCCTTTCCAGAAATCCCTAAGATAATATGGAGGTATTCTATTTATATTTATAACTATCTTTTAAAGTTGTCATATATTTTACATAGGGAGAAGGGAAGAGAGAAGGGAATTTAGAGGAATGAATATGAGTTTGAAGCATGTTTTAGAAACAGGCCTTAAGTAATATGCCAGTTATCCAAATGCCATCACTTAATGGCAATCTCCATTGCAATTCTGAATAATGAAATGAAGCTATTACTTATTTTAGGGATTTTTTTAATTTTTGACCAAGTTTGGAAATCAGTAATATTTTGTTTATTTTATTTCACATTTAAAAGAAAAACATTTCCTTAAATCCAAACCTCTTTTTATTTATTTATTTTGCAATCTCCATTGCAATTCTGAATAATGAAATGAAGCTATTACTTATTTTAGGGATTTTTTTTATTTTTGACCAAGTTTGGAAATCAGTAATATTTTATGTTTATTTTATTTCACATTTAAAAGAAAAACATTTTCTTAAATCCAAACCTCTTTTTATTTATTTATTTATTTTTCATAATTACAGATTAAGGCTTCTTTGCAAATACCTCCTTTAAGGCTATGCAATGTTCTCAGCTTGATTATCCAGTATATAAAACAATTTTAAGGGCAAAAGACCTAATATGGTTAATATTGTGAAAATTCTTATCTAGGGGCCGGCCCCATGGCACACTCGGGAGAGTGTGGCGCTGGGAGCACAGCAACGCTCCCACCGCGGGTTCGGATCCTATATAGGACTGGCCGGTGCGCTCACTGGCTGAGCGCAGTGCGGTGACACCACACCAAGGGTTGTGATCCCTTACCGGTCACGAAAAAAAAAAAAAGAAAATTCTTATCTAAACTTTAAAAAAAAACTTTATTTGATTTGATAGGATAAGATGTCATAGGAGGGACAAAATGTTAGAAATGTAAGACAGTTTTCTAACTTTCATAAAACTGAAGGAAATCTGTAAGATTTAAGGAAGATATTTTGTATCAGCAATGAGAGAAACTTCTAAGTGTTCACTGTCATTGATATGAAAATCATGGAAATAAGAGCAGTGAGCCAGAATTTATTTCAAAAGGCAAGTTCTATAAAGATGAAGATTTTTATTACCCATGCATAGTCATGTTAAATATCCATAGTTGTTTAACTTGGCAGCCCTTCTAGCTCTAAGTTATGTGGTTGTTCCTGAGAAGCAAGGGGTGAAGAGTGAGGCTTACCAATAAATCAAAACTTTTGGTAAATTAAAAGTTACTTCTTGATGCCAGCAGGTAGGGTCTCACTCCCATTACTTTGTATTTTTTCTTTTCTAGTATTTATAGGTAGTCCAAAAAATAAAATAAAAAAAGGAATGATTCCCTCTCCTTACTTTGAATGAAATGAGATCTAAATGCTCCACTCCATTCCCACCCCGCAGTTATACTGGCAGCTATGGCTACATGTATGCTGGCTGAGCTCCCAGTTCCTGAACATGAAGATCAAAGATGTGTGTGTGGGAAAGTAGTAAAGCTTGGAGGTTTTCTAGAGTACAGTGTCACATTTTCTTTGGATAGCTTGACAGATATACAGCTAACCACCATTCTGCATTTTCAAAGCAGCTGGGGTCTTTTTTTTCTTTAGGGAAAAAAGGAAATACATTTTGTTTAGTTAAAAAGTGACCTGAATAGGTCATTTCTTTATAATATGTTTGACATTTCAAGATGTTTACTCTCTATATTGGGTTGTCCGTAATTTAATACCTATCTTTAGGTTTTAAAATGAAAGGTGAGGAATGCAAAGTAAGATAATTACACCTAAAGTCAGATCCAGACCTAAGCAGTGTTCTGCACATTGATATCCTCAAACGCTGCTGACCTTTTGGATGTCATCTAATGAATCCCTATCAGTTGGCTGAGCACCAGCTATCAGCAAAGCACAAGTTAAACTAAGAATTTCCATACAAGATCCTTGCTCACTTGAGTTTCTGGTTTAGTTCATTGCTCCCCATATAAATGTGGTGAAGGACCAGTTTGCTGTTTTTTTGTTTTATTTTCTTGTTTTTAATTTCCAGTCCATCATGGACAAATACTTATAAATACAATAAAAACAAATCACTAGGAAAGTGAAATTTAAAAGATACATAAAATAAGCCCCAGTTTTAAATTATTGTTGGATTCAAGTATTGTGTCAAATTGCTATAAAATTTTCTTACTCTCACAGACCAGAAACACGTAACTCTTCATGGCCGGTAACAGTGTTTACAAATCAACACTAATCCATTGGTCATACTTTGAGTCATATTGGACTTTTTGCAAAGGGGCAATAGTAACCACTACTCCCTTACACTTAGGTTAAGCTTGTGCTGAATACACATCATACTCTGCCCTCACACTCATTCTTAGCTCAGCCTGGAATATTCTTTCTCTCCCATCTCCAGCTATTGAAATCCTTCAAGATGTATTTCAAATGCCATCTTTTTCATCAAATCGTTCATGCCCTCCCACCAGTATCACCAACAACAGCTGGGTTTG
Source organism: Galeopterus variegatus (assembly GCF_000696425.1). Classification (NCBI taxonomy): domain Eukaryota; kingdom Metazoa; phylum Chordata; class Mammalia; order Dermoptera; family Cynocephalidae; genus Galeopterus; species Galeopterus variegatus. The sequence goes on along the minus strand of NW_007726877.1, from coordinate 385,258 downwards.
GGCTTTCCCTCTTTTCTGAGTAGTCTGCCTCATGCCATAATTATAAGACAAGGCAGTAGGGAGGCATGGTAAAAAGGTTTGGGCTCTGGAATCAAAGAAACCAAGACTTGACCCCCAGCTGGAGTAGATGACCTTGAACAAAGTCTTAACCTCTTTGCTTCCTCATCTGTAAAATGGAGATGATTATGATGCCTATTCCAGAGAGTTGTTGTATGTTTTACATGAGGCGATCCATGAGAAGCATCTTACATAGTTATTGGCACATACATGGTAAGCACTGAATTAAAATAACTGCTGTTATTATTTGTTCCTGACTTGTCTCCTCTCCCACCTTTTTCTTTACCCTTAACTCACTAGACTGAGAGCAGAGATGCTATCCTCTGTGGGAACTGGCACAGTACCTTGCTCAATAAATATAAGTTGAATTTAAGTGATGCAAACAAGCAGTGGAATAGAATCCAGAGAGAAAGAGATTACTCATAGTCAGAGAGGTGAGGGAAGTTTCATGGAGATGGTGGGATTTAAACTGAATAGTGGTGTAGGGGTCAGCATTCTGACCCTAATTGGTGACAAGCCTTGGCACGAGCCCCCAGGCAGGGAACACTGTCTGGCTGGCTGGTGTGGAGACTGCACAGGAAAGTAGAGCAGGAAAGGCAGCCTGGGGTCAGGTTAGAAAGCACATTCAAGGCCTCTTCAGGTGTTGGACTTTATCCTTTGAGCATGTGGGAGCAATTTTGAGATTGAGGGAAACTGGATCAGGGGAGCCCAAAGAAAAAACTGGGAAACTGATAAAATCCTGTCACCTAAACCAGCATTTCCCTAACTATTCCTCTGAATATTCATGTTCCTCCTTCTGTTGACTGATGTTTCCTGATTTGGGCAGTGGGAGGGGGAGTGTGGGTAGGGAGTTTACTGAGAAAATAAGTCAGAGAATTATGATAACTCAGGCTTCCCCCCGGGAGACTGACCATGCATCCTCACTTACTGACAGTCTTTTACTTAAAAAGTCTGTTTAGAACTTTATTGAATTAGTGTTTCCCAAACCTAATTGGTCACAGAAACTTTTTTCGTGAAATGTCTGTAAACATCTCACAAAACACAGTTTAAGAAACAGTGCCCTAAACAGTCCTAAAACAAGGGTACTGTAATGAAAGAACAAGTAAAGTTTAGCTGTTTCTCAGTGCTTAGCAGATCCTAGGACATTGGTGCAATCGAGCAGTTGCCAAACAGGAACCAGGTTCTGTCTTTCTCTGCTCGGTATTGGGCAAGCGTGGATCTTGCAGGACCTCACCCAGTTACTTACGTTCAGAATGCCAGGTTATTTTCATACCACCACATCCGTCTCTTCTGTCCATTGTGTGCGTCCCCACAAATGTCCTCTGTTGCCATGCCTACACGCGGCACATGGTGATTCCCAACCTTTGTGGAGGTGCAACCCTCTAATGAATTTATTTTTATTGTTCTCTATATCTTTAAAAGATTTGTTATGCAGGATGTTACATATGTAAAGGAAAGTGAATTAAAATATGTTTTTTTAAATGACAACCCTTGAGAAATTTAGGAACACCCTTGACTAGCAAAACGAGGGTTGGGATTCATTGAGCTATGTGGTCATACCATTTTTTCCTCTCATTTTAACATAATTAAAGTTTTTAGTTGTATGGAATTCAGTTGTCTTGCTGGGCTGTTTATACCTGGATCAACATAAATCTTGAATACTTTCACAGATTAATTCAATTTTAAGTCTTAATAGTAGTACTTATTCACTTGTTTAATAAATTTTAGTCAATGTGCCATAAGTTAACTTTTAAAACACAAAACAAGCTGATTATGGGCATGGTTGGTACTTCATAGCTGTTTAGTAATTTAAGGTAACTGATGCTTTTTTCAAAGATAATTATGGAGTGGATATATGTAGAGTGCTTAGAACTTGGCACATAACAAACACTACATAAAGTGCATGCTACTATTATTGTTGTTGTTGTGGCTGTTACTATTATTGAAGATTGGGATTAGTTCCTACCTGGTTGTTATTTCCCAGTCTTCAAAATAGTCATACTTTGCTTTTCTCAATTGCTAGATGTTTTAATTTAAATTACAGTAGCATTTCACGTAAACAAAAACTCCAAGAAGAATTACAATTCATTAAGTGTCTGAGTGGTTGATAAAAATCATTTTGACCATAATAAATTACTAAAATAAGATATTAAAATCCTAAATTTTTGCAGAATTAAATAACATCCAGCTACTTATTTTTATATAATTATTTTACTAGACCTCTAATTTAGGAAACAAGGCCCTTAAACATTTTTGTGTGATTATATTCTGTTAAATTAAAGCCTTTCATACATTTTATATATTATATAAAAACCTATATTTGTATACATTACTTTTTGTTTTAAAGTGCTTCTTATAATTTTTTAAATGCTTGTTGGAAGTCCAAATCTATAAACAAATAATTTTTTTTCTGCTTCAACTCCTCTAGCTTACTGAAACAAATTCAGGTATCAAGTGCTTGGACTCCATGTGCTGTTTCCCAGAAGGAGAAACAGCGTGCGCATCTATTGGAAGAATGCTGGAACGAGTTATAGGAAGATGCAGTCCGACCCATGTCAGCAGGTGTGAAATTTCTCTAAGTAACCTTTGCTGCAGATGAGTAGCCTATAAACTGAGTCAGGATGAACCTGCAGCTCTAAGATATGTAATAATCAGCAGCTGGTTTTACCATCTGAAGCAGGTGGTCTTCTATTTATTAGCACTCTGATGGTAGATTTCACTTTGTGGCTTTGGGGTAGGGGTTTCTTTCACTCACAAAGGAAAAGAAAGCACCTTTGAAGAGACTTTTCATCTAATGAACAAAGAATTTTGTTTTATAATCTTTCTAAAATGTGATGAATAGGAGTGTGTGTAGTACTCTCTTGGTTTATATAACTCTTTTTTAATTGTACCTGTACTACTGTTTTATTTCTTGCCTTTTTTTTTTTTTCCTTTTTGTCTTTACAAAATAATCTCCACATAACAATGAGGTCAAAAGGCTTTGCTTTTCTTATTCTTCATGTATATTTTCTATTTTCTTGTCATTCATTTGAGGCTTTGAGGTATTTATAAACACAAAAGGCTGTATTTCTCCTCCTCTACCCCTTCTCGTGTCTGTAATGAAGTTTTGAAATGAATTGTAGTTTTTAAGTTTCTTTTGCTTGGTATTTATTTTCTAATTAAAAGTTTCTAAGTTAGAACAAGCTCTTTAAATTATGGATTAGAAGAATCTTAGCATTTTGTCTCCTCCCAAATCTGTGTCTTGAATTAGATTTATCACAGTGCTTGCTTTTGTGGACCACAGCAAAACCCATTTCTTGGTAAATGCCATTTAAAATTCATTTAAAAATGAAATGGATTCATTTCTTCATACATTTCCTTAAGAGTTATATCATTTAGGGGCTATTAGAGAGTAAAAATAGCTTTTTCTATACTTGGTGTTCTTTATGTGAATGATATCATATTTCCAGAATCCGAGCAGCAGTGCACTGGGGTGCATGAACAGTTACAGATGGGCAGGGATAGATGTTGTTTTCCATTGTCCCCAATGTAACATGTGAATATTATCACTCGCTATGTGTGCCATGGCTTGGAAAAGGTTGGGAAGTCTCCCAGGAGTAGGGAACAAAGGGTGGAGGAAGCACTACTCTTATCTATTGATAAAAGAGTTTTTAATATTTGGTTAGCTTTGTGTTTTTAAAAATGGTGAGTATGATATCATTCATGTATCATAAATTTTGGGTAGCTATGGTCATGTCTTTTGGTAGAGTTGAATTTATAATAGCATTTCTATGTTAATATAATATCTATGGTTTAAGTCTCCATTTATTCCAACTTGATTATAACATGTGACCCAAAATATTTTCATAATGCTTTGATACATTTTGTAGTTATTTCATTCCACATAAAAGGATTACTATGAGCAAGTAAACTTATTGAAATTTTATTATGACTTGTACAATTGTATTATAAAATGCATTATAAGAAAATAGCTCTGTCATATACCTAGACTGGCAAGTTTCCCAAAGGAAGTTTCGGAAGGACCTAATTTATAATACTATTTTACCCAATAACACAGCTTTACTGAACAGAACCAAGATGGGAGTTAGGCTAAGATACTGCAATAGAACTTCTACAGAATTTTTTAAATTTCTACTTCTACAAAATTTCTCTTTAATGACAATATACATTTTTACTAATGATTAAAAAAACTAGAATTACTTTTAAATGAGCCAAAAAGTTTTTTCTGCTTTATACATATGTCCATTTTCTTCATATCAATTATGTAGGCAATATACCCTCAGTATTCTTTACATTGCCTGTTTTGTGCTGCATTAACCCTTTTGAATATGCCCCAGGGGTTATTGGATTTATTTTGGCATGTTCTCTTGAAGGTGGTTGATATCATCTGTACTTCTTTTCACTTAAAATTGTACCATATTCTTTTCTGAGATTTTTTTTTATTTTCCTAATAAAACTTTTAACTTAGTAATTAATATTAAATTTGACAGACTATAATGCCTTTCCTGTTCTGTTCAACAACCAAGGTTATATTATTGGTTACTATTGTCATTTTTTCCTCAGATGAATAATCTAAAGATTCTTTTCAGATCTGTTAATTTTTTTCTAGGGGAGAAAATCATACAACACACAGAGTTCATTGGTGCTTTTCAAAGGGCTTTATGAAAATTGCCATAGATCCATTAACATTATATTTAAACTTTGAAAGTCATTTTAATATAGAGTTTCATTTTTTACATATAATTTTATTTGTGAAATATGTTTGGCATTTCCATTTTGATTTTGGAGCAGCCTCTATTCTACATTGTATTGCATATCTAATTTAAAAGATAGGGCAAGGCTGAGAACTTCTCTGCAAGATGTAGAAGGCTTTGGATATTTGTTCCATTGACATATTAAACATAAGAGTAATGGGCATCACTTGAGAAATACAGCTACTGCTTTTACATAACAGATTTTTCTTTTTTTTTTTTGTCTTTTTTCCGTGTCCGGCAACAGATCGCGTTGCCCTGCCACAAGCCAAGGAACACCTGGGGCCACCAGAAGTGGGAAGAGGCAAGTATTCTTCCCTTAAGGATTTGGAGGGGCACTGCCCTGCCAACATCTTGATTTTGGATGTCTGGCCTCCAGAACTGTAAGAGAGTATATTTCTTTTTTTTTTCCGTGTCCGGCAACAGATCGCAACCCTCAGTGTTGCCCCCGCGCCTCGCTCAGCCAGTGAGCGGGAACCGGTCTGTATGTGGGATCCGAACCCTCGGGCGGGAGCGCCACCGCGCTTCCCAAGCAGCACACTATCCAGTGCGCCACCGGGCCGGCCCCATAACAGATTTTTCTGATGATTAAATTTTTACCATCCGGGCACAGAAATTCTACTTACATTTTATTAATTGATGTTGTCAAAGGAGTATGCCATATTGCAAGCTCGGTTTCAAAGGGAGCATCATGGTGGCACTACATAAAAGATATAGTTTACCCTAAAAAGTAAACTATATCTTTGTTGTATCCTAAAAAGCCATATTTCAGCAATAAGTTATTTTTTGTATTTATTTTACCAACAGTTACTTTATTCTAATCAAAACTATCTTTTAAATAGAAAGGTGTTAATATATGTAGTTCAAGTATTTAATGTTCTGTCAAAAATGATATTTAACATATGAATGCACATGTGTGATTTGAAAAGATAAAAAATGAAGGAAATCTTACCTAATAAGATTCTTCTGTGTAAGCAATGGTTGGAAAGAGGAAAAACTAATATAAAATATTGGCAGTTTGGAATTGGACATTTGAATTCAGGTAATTGTGGTGTTGGTAGTTACATTATACTTAAAAGTTATAGTTAAAAGCATACTTCCCCCATAAATACTCACTCTAAGAAATTTTTATATTCTCATTTCATTCATTTATTCTGTAAATACTGGGTGCCTAATATGTGCCAGACACAGTTCTAGGTGCTAGAGATGGTAGTGAAGAAGCCCTTTCTTAAACTAAGGTAACTGTTATTCAAGCTTTTCTGAAAACTAATGAAATTAGAGAACTGGTGTAGTTGCTGTTTGTTTTCCTGTTTGCCGACTTTGTAAAATTTCAGGATATGTTATAGCTGTGCTCACTTAATAATTGATTTAAACTTTAACTCTATACAAACTTAGCATCTCTAGGAAACAGAAGATATTTGATGAAGGTGGATTGGGGCTATTTTAAATGGTAGTCTCTTCCTATAACTCTGAGTTACATAAACTGTATTAAGTGCTTTTAGTCTCATGCGTAAAAGCCTCCTTTTACTTGATAATCCTAATATTGTCATTTGACTAGGTTAGTCTGTTTTAAGCATGGCAGGCTACTTTTGATCTTGAGACATTTTAGTGTAAATTACCTCAAGCTAATTTAAGTTTACAGCTGCAAATAAAGTATTATGTAATAAGTTGCTTAAGAGCCTTATCATTCAGACAGTAGTTAACTTTTCCAGACCAGTAAAGGATCATTTTTTTCTTAGTCAAGTGAAAACGCTAGTGACCCACAGGTGTCTTTGATACTTTGAATAAACCATTTACTGCATTCAAGCAAATTATGCTAAAATCTTTAGAATAGAATTTATAGCTGAAAATAAATTACCAATAATATAAACATACTACTACTTTATTCAAAAGCTATGGTAAGTGGGATTTTTGGTTTTTTGTTTCTGTAATGGCAAAATACATCCTAGTTGTTTTTCAGTCAAACTGTGCATAACTCATAGCAACATACTTATTTCTTATTGAATTGTTAAGATTTTAAAAGCATCTCATGCTTTACTACCTATAGAGATTGCTTTAAAGCAAATGAATGTCTGAATTTTACCCAATATTTTTATATGATGACTAGAGCATTATTTTTCCCAAGTTTTTGTATAATACAAATAGAATGGGCATTCAGTGCTAGTATTAAGTACTTCTCTTTAGCATTCAAAAAGTAATCAGTTAGTGATTATTTTAAAACTCAAATTGCATTTTAGTCCTAAATTTTAGAGTGAATTTTTTTTTTCTCAATTAAAACATAGGTCCTGGTGAGCCAAACTTTTCTTTTATTGTTACTTTAGATCATGGAGTGCATCGGATCCTTTCTATACCAACGACAGGAGCATCTTGACTCTCTCCACAATGGATTCATCTACTTGTTAAAGGGGCAGTAGTACTTTGTGGAAGCCATTTCACCTCTTTTCCAAAAATTCAGTGTGATCGTCCTGTTAGTGGCCACACTAGCTCTGAAATGACTTTCTGATATCTCTGGATAATTTATACCCACTTAGAGTTATAATGGCAAACAAACAGAAAACATTAACAGGAACCCTCCTGACCCCCTTAATTTGAATCTGAACATGTTAAAATTTTTGAATAAAGAAACTTTTTTTTATCTCTTTGTCTGGGTGGTCCCTTGTGCTTATGGGACTCCTAATGGCATTTCAAACTGTTGCTGAGGCCTCTATATTTTAATAGCAAGGTAGAAAAGAGAGATAACTCCTAGTTATATGTATTTTTTAGTATTTGCTTGGTTCTTGACTATTTAAATCTGCTTCTGTAAATTATGCTGAAAGTTAACTTATGCCTTGAGAACTCTATTTTTTTATTAGAGTTATATTTGAAGCTTTTCATGGGAAAAGTTAATGTGAATAGTAAGGAATTTTGGTCCCTCAATGACCTGTGTGTTAATTTATTAGTGCTTTCTAAGTACACAGAGCAAATTAAGAAAATGCATTTCCAACCATTATTTACTACAGTATGGGTAGTAAACTTATACCAATACCAGATTTCTCTAAATGTGCTGTAATACAACCAGTAAAGTTAACCATATAAATGCAAAGGGTATATCATATCTTATATATAAATCTGGAATCAAGTCCATTCACCAAATTTCAAATTGATGTATACTAATATTTTTGTGACAATATGAAGAACCTGTAGTGGGTAAATTAGACACTATTGGCATATTATTAATTTAATGTTTTTATCATTGGATCTTTCGCATGCTTTAATCTGGTTAATACATTTAAATTTGCTTTTTTTCCTCTCTTTATCTGGGCTCTGTTTATAGTATTTTATGACAGTGTTGTAAAGTTCAACTATATCAATAAAAAAACAAGTTTGGATGGTATTTACGTATTTGCAAATACTTTTAATTATACAAATCAAACATTTTATGGGTAATTAAATCAATAAAAAAAGAAGAGCCTCTTTTCCATGGCCAACTTAGAATTGCTCTCACCTTTCCATAAGCTAAGATTTAGAATAAAGGATTTCACATAAGAATCTTGTTATTTTTAGGTTAGTATATGTTATCTAAGTTACAGGAGACTACCACAGTAAAGTGAATTCTACCCAGTGTCCTATTATATGGTACATTGTCAGGCATGGCTATGGAATGTAAATAAAATAAAGTCTAAAATGCTAAATTTTTATACGGTAATGGCAGCAATTAACTAAAATTCTAAAAATGATTAATCAGGTACATTTTACTGTAATTAATTCATTGCACTTCAAAATTTAATTTCCATCTTGAATTTATCATGTAGATTCAGTGTTGTCATCTGTTAACCACCTCTAAATACATAATGATTGTATAAATATATATTTAAAATTGTGAAAATGGTCAAATGAGGCTTTGCCAAATTTTCTCTTGAGAATATAATAATTCCTTTTTGGAGATTCAGTGTGCAACCCTCCATTCCTTTCCTATTTCATGAATATTAGACTTCTGGAATTGGGCTGGTTCAGAAAGAATGATAGACACTAAAGAACTAAGACATTATCTTTGTTCACTAGTAAACTATTTTCTTGCTAATATAACATTTGTCTGTTTCAATAATACAAAGATATTAAGTTATTAATTTCAGGCTAAATACTAATTTTCATAAATAGCTTTCTTTAACTTAGATATTCCAGAGTTGGGTTTAGGAAGATCTGTTATTCTGGAAATACATTAAAGGGATAATACAATGTACCCTCATCAATATGTGTACACTCATCAATTCAAGTTCCAAAAGAGGGAAATACTGCAGAAGTATTCAGTAGATTAGTTTAATGTATGATAATATGGAATGTGCTTTCTCTTAGAATATCTTATAAAACATACATGTAAAAAAATGACATTCATAGGCCTGCATTACATCTCCCTTACAGTGTTTGCCATCAGATAAACTGACTACTGACACTAGAGAACGAAGTCATCAGGTAGCCCATGACCAAGTGCAACAAGACAGGTCAGCTCGCCTGTAGCGTGTTTAAGGTGTGGTTTATATAATTTTCTGCATTCACCATTTGAAGTTAGTTAAGGAAAACTTTATTTTAAAAAAAAAAGTACATGGCATCCACCAATGTGCTCATCCTGCTCTTCTTCAAAATCTACTCCATTTTAAAGGAAGATTATCTTTTAACTTTAAGAAAAGGGTTTTCTTGTATTTATTTAAGAAAGTAGCAATGCAGTCTACTGTTTTCAGTAGTTTTCTAGTGCTAATATTCATATTGTAAAACTATTGCTACATAACCAGTGATAATAGAAAAGTTTCCCCTTTGCATATTTCTTTAAAATTCTTTGGAAAATATGATGTTGATAATTAACTTACTCTTATCTGCCAAAACCAGAGTAAGATGAAAAATGTGTTGTTGCTAGTTTATTAATGGTTTCTAATCTATTTGCCTCACTTGCTTGCCTTTGCCTAGTCTGAAAGCTGTAGGCCTGAAGATAGTGGCAAGCACCAAGTAGCGCATCAGCTGCTTGGCTGACTCAACACCCTGCCTCAGCTTTAGCAAGCAAAGGCTCACCCTGACATGAATAGAGTGTGGGCCATGGAGAAGTACAGCTGCCAACACTTGCTGTGGGGTTAGGAAGTGAAAAGGCTAGAATTTACAATCTGAATTTCTCTAAACTACACTCCTACATGGGCCTGAAGCTCCGTGATGTATGTACAAAGGCTTTCAGACCTGACCCAAACCTTGGCACAGTCCTGAGTAGGAGATTAAACAGAGGCAAATCACCCTGTGAGGAAATACCTGCACTCATTCCTATTATTAGTATCAGGACTGAGGTCATTTCTATTGCAGAAGATTATGAAATTGAACTTGTCTGATAAGCTTGAGACTCCTGATGGGCAGGAGTCAAGGCTTCTAGCAAATTTACAATTAACAACTGAAAATTTTTAAAATATGCTACTCTGAAAATCTCTTGGGGGCAAGGGAAAAGGGAAAATCTAAGTTTGTGTTCTTCCTTTAAAGATCAATTTGGAGTATGATATAAGCAGGTATTAAACTAACACACCAAAGGGTTATGTAAAACATGTTTTATTAATTTTGGTCCCCCTTTATAGGCATTTTTATTTCTGTCTTGAAATGAGGCATCATTTGCATAAAAATAAAATATTGTTAAAGCGCTGTTTTATGTAAAAGAAATTAAATGATATTCCTACCAAAAAACAGATCATAACTAATGATATGTTTGTAATAAAGGTGATTGTTAGGTTTTTATGAGGAATGGGTAGCTGGAAAAACTGTAGCAATACTTACTTTAAAATCTGGACCTCAGACACTGTGGCTGTCTAATGTAATCCTTTAAAAATTCTTTGCATTGCCAGTAAATGTAGTATACTTATTGTACAGCTCTCAGTAATTTTTTTAAGTTTATGAAGTTATATATTTTTTTACGAAGTTATATTTATCAAATAAAATTTTTCCTACATAATTAAGTGTTCTCCATTATTTAAGCATTTTAAGCCTCTCTCTGCTCATCACAACCAGTACTGCCAAACTTGTTTCAAGCTAAATTTTACCTTCCATTATAGTACAGGAATATTATTTATGCCTGTCACTGATTGCAGTCTTTTTAAATGTACAAGTTCTTTGATTACCCAGGTTTTATAGATCATCAGTACAGCTCCTGAAAAAAAAGGGTCTGATAGAAATGCAGCAACTGTAAAGACCAGCACACTTCAACTGGAAATTGCATGATTCATGAAAAGCCAGCCAGGAGCACTTGTGAATTTGGAAATGCCCTGGTCCATATAAAATATGTGCTTTTTAAAAAATATAACTGATATTATGTATACTTACATATAAAATATTCCAATGTCCTAATGACACCCAACCATTATTACTAACGCTTCCTCTGTTGCTGGTTAGATAGAACACACATACTTGTTTAATATACATTTATTTAAAAAGTCAAGTGGTTGTCTTTGCCCAGGTGTTAGTATTTGCAAAGGATGGCAGTGCATAATTTATGTAATGTAGTTCTGAATTGAAATAAGAATATGATCCTAGACAAATCAATTTATGTAGGCATCTGTTTTTATATTTAGAAAGGAGTTGAGTGTTTGGACTATCTTTAGGATGACTTCTGTCTTTAACTTAATGTACAGCAAGTAAAACATGACAAATCATGTTCTTGATGAAGAAGGAATTTAGGAAAAATTTTATGAGAAGCATTTCACCAGAAAATTAGTGAATTCACAAACAAATTCAAGTTTCATATTGAAAAGCTAACTGACTCAAAAGGCAAGACTACTACTGTAAGTGGAGATTTAAGTCACCACACCTGTGAGCAGCTGTTTCTAAGTGGCAGAGAGGCCTCCGATAAGTCAGATTTTTTAAGGTTAAATGGTTTGTATTCAGATACGATTTGTAGACAGTAAAGGGCATAAATTTTAGGATTACAGTTCACTTTTGACAAATCTATACATCCATGTAATCCTTACTCCAATCCAGATAAAGAACCTTTCCATCATCCCAGAAAGTTCCCTTGTGCCCCTTTCCAATGAATTTATTCCCGTTTTCTTGCCCCAGCAACCATTTTCCTGATTTCTCTTGCCATAGAAATAGTTGCCTGTTCTTGAATTTTGTATAAATGGTATTATACAACGTGTTCACTTTTGTGTCTGGCTTTGATGCACAGCATGTCTGTGAGAGTCATCCGTGTTGTTGCATGTATCCATAAATTTATTTCTTTTTGCTACTCAGTAGCATTGCATTGCATGAACATGTCTGGCTTTGATGCACAGCATGTCTGTGAGAGTCATCCGTGTTGTTGCATGTATCCATAAGTTTATTTCTTTTTGCTACTCAGTAGCATTGCATTGCATGAACGTACCACCATTTGTTTATCCCTTCTCCTCTTTATGGATATTTGAGTTATTTACAGCTTTGGGCTATTGTAAATAAAGTTATTATGAACATGCTTTCTGGACATATGTTTTCATTTCTCTTGCAAAAGAACTGGGAATAAAATTGCTAGGTCACAGGGTAGGTTTATGTTCAACTTTATAAGAAATAAAAAATTGCCAAAAAGTTTTCCAAAGAAGTTGTACGTACCATTTTACACTCCTACCAGCACTTATAAGAGTTCCAGTTCCATATCCTTTGGTTTTGTTGGCCTTTTATTTTTAGCCATGCTAATGGATGTGTAATACCTCACTATGATTTTAATTTGCATGATAACTAATGATGTTTAAATCCTTTTTATATGCTTATTGGTGATTTATCATTTTTTCTGAAATGTTTGTTCAAGTCTCTAGACATTTTTTCATTAGGCTATTTTTCTTAGTATTGATTGGTAGGAATCCTTTATATAAGGCCCTTCATCGAATGTATATTTTGCTAGCATTTTCCCCCCAGTCTGTGGCTTGGTTTGCCTGTTTCTTCTTAATGGTGACTTTGGGGAGTAGAAGGGTTTTATTTTGATGAAGTCCAATTTTATTCATTTTTTTTTTACCCTTTATGGTTAAGTGCACTTTTTGTGTCTTCTAAAATCTCCTTGTCAGCCCCAAGGTCATGCAGATATTTTCCTGTTTTCTTCTGAAAGCACTAAATAGTTTTAACGTTAACGTTTAAGTCTATGACATCTCAAATTCATTTATGTGTATGGTATGGGGCTCAGATTGAGGACTTTCCTTCTCCCTAAACCCCCATAAGGTTGTTTGGTTTTTCTCTGTTTGTTTAAAATATTTACTTTCTCCATTGAATTGATTTGGTACCTCTGTTTAAAATTAATTGGCTATATAATTGTGAGTCTATTTCTGGACTCTGTTTTGTTGTATTCATTTATCCTTGCATGAGTAGCACACTGCCTCGAGGGGCCGGCCCGGTGGCGCACTGCTACAGTGCGCCGCTTGGGAGTGTGGCGGGGC
>NW_007726877.1:369833-371560 GCF_000696425.1 Galeopterus variegatus | reverse complement strand
ACACTGAGGGTTGCGATCCGTTGCCGGACACGAAAAAAGACAAAAAGAAAAAAAAAAAAAGCATACTGCCTCGATTACTATAGCTTTATAAATCAGCTTTGAAGTTGGATAGTATAGGTCCTCCAGCTCTGTCATCAAGATTATTTTGGCTATCCTAGATCCTTTGCATTTGTATATAAATTTTGGAATCAGCTGATCAATTTCAAAAAAAGAAACTGATGGTTTTGGTTTGTATTGCTTTGAATCTATAGATCAATTTACAAAGAATGGACAGCTTAAAATACTGAGTACTCCATGAACATGGTATATATCTCTTAATTTTTTAGTTTGATAATATGGTGAATTACCTTGGTTGATTTTCTTTTTTCTTTTTTTTTTTTGTCCTTTTTGAGACCGGCCGCACCGCCCTCATCCAGTGAGCACTGTGAGCTCACCGGCCATCCCTATATAGGATCTGAACCCGCGGTGGGAGCTTTGCTGCGCTCCCAGCGCCGCACTCTCCGAGTGTGCCACGGGCTTGGCCCCCTTGGTTGATTTTCAAACCTCAAACCAACTTTGCATCCCTGAAGTAAATCCCACTTGGTTATGATTTGTTATCCTTTTGTATAGTGCTGTTTGATTTGTTAACATTGTGTTAGCGTCTTTTATATTGATGCTTATGGAAGACATCAGTCTATAATTTCCTTTTCTTATAATGTCCTTGTCAGATTTTAGTATTAGGGTTATACTGGCCTCATAAAACAATTTAAGAAGGGTTCCCTTCTCCTCCACTATTTTCTGGAAAACTCTATAGTTAGGTTGGCATTATTCCTTCTTTTAGTACCTTGAAGAATTAACCATTGACGTCATCTGGGCCTAGAGTTTTTCTATTAGTGGGAAAGTTTTAGATTACAGATTCAATTTCTGAAGCAGATATGTGACTATTCAGATTTTCTTTCTTCTTGTGTCAGATTTAGCAACTTGAGCCTTTTAAGGAGTTTGTCCATTTCATGTAATTGTCAATATTTTTGACATAAAGTTGTTCAGAATATTCTTTGATCTTATAATGACTATAAATCAGTAGTAATATTCTTGCTTTCCTTTTTGATATTGGTATCTTTTTTCTTGCCTTTTTTCCTGGCCAATTTGCTAGGGGCTTAGTCATTTTTCAAAATTTTTCCAAAGAACCAACTTTTGGCTTTGTTAATTTTCTCTATTGTTTTTTATTTTATTGCCTTAGGCACTCATCTTTATTATTTCTTCTTTCTATTTTTGTTTTGATTTGCTCTTTTGTAGCTTTTTTGAGGCTTACAGAATTGATTTTTTAATTTTTAATTTAAAAAAACCTTTTTAATAAAAGCATTTAAGACTATACATTTTCCACTATGTACCACTTTAGATGCATACCACAAATTTTTACATATTTTTTCATTGTCATCCTAATAGAAATCTTTTTTTTTTTTTAACTTACACATTGTAATTGTATGCACTTATGGGGTACAGTCTGATATTTTGATACATATATATGTGGTATAATAATTGGGTCAGGGTAGTCAATGTATCAGTTGCCTCATGCCTTTATTACTACTTTGTGGCAAAACCATTCACAAACCTCTTCTCTAGCTATTATGTAACTGTTAGTCATAGTTAGCCTAGTGTGCAATAAAACATCAGAACTTATTCCTCTTAGCCAAGAGTTGGAATCAGCCCAAATGTCCATCATCGGATGAGTGGATACGGAAAATGTG
>NW_007726877.1:368147-369022 GCF_000696425.1 Galeopterus variegatus | reverse complement strand
TTTTTTTTTAATTATCTATTCATCTGTTGTTGGACATTTAGGTTGATTCCATATCTTGGCTATTGAATTATGCTGTAATAAACATGAGAATGCAAATATCTCTTTGACATACTTCATTTCCTTTGGGTATATACCTAGTAGTGGTATTGCTGGATCAAGTGGTAGTTCTATTTTTAATTTTTTGAGGAACCTCCATACTATTTCTCATAACTAGTGTACTAGTTTACATTCCCACCAACAGTGTGCAAGTGTTTCCTTTCACCACATCCTTGCCAACATTTGTTTTCTTTTGTCATTTTGATAACCATTCTAACTGAAGTGAGGTGGTATCTCACTGTTGTTTTGACTTGCATTTTCCTGATGATTAGTGATGTTGAGCATTTTTTCATATGCCTGCTGGCCTTTTTTATGTCTTCTTTTGAGAAGTGTCTATTAAGACCCTTTGCTCATTTCTCAATTGGGTTTTTTTGGTAAGTTCTTTATATATTCTTGATATCAACTCCTTATCAGATGTATAGTTTGGAAATATTTTCTCCCATTCTGTAGGTTGTCTCCTCACTCTGTTAACAGTTTCCTTCGATTTGCAAAAGCTTTTTAATTTGATGTAATCCCACTTATCTATTTTTGGTCTTATTGCTTGGGCTTTTGAAGTCTTATTTAAAAAATCCTTGCCCAAGGGAGTAGAAGGCAAAAATCAAGAGCATAAAGAAAACAACATATGAGAGGCAAAATATTTCAGTGAGTTTAATTATACACAGGCCTGGTCCAGGGGGCTTTAAAATTTTTTTCAAATAAAAAAATAATAAGTAATAAAAAATCCTTGCCCAGCCCCATGTTGTGGATCGTTTTCCCTATGTTTTCTTCTAGTAGTTTCA
>NW_007726877.1:365770-367618 GCF_000696425.1 Galeopterus variegatus | reverse complement strand
AAATCCTTGCCCAGCCCCATGTTGTGGATCGTTTTCCCTATGTTTTCTTCTAGTAGTTTCAGAGTTTCAGGTTTTACATTTAAATCTTCAATCCATTTTTAGTTGATTTTCGTATATGGTGAGAGGTAGGGATCTAGTTTCATTCTTTCTTTTGCATGTGAGTATCCAGTTTTGCCAGGACCATTTCTTAAAGAGGTTGTCTTTTCCCTAATATGATTCTTGTTTGGCACCTTTGTCAAAGATCGGTTGGTTGTAAGTGCATGTATTTATTTCTGGGCTCTCTATTCAGTTCCATTGGCCTATGTGCCTGTTTTTATCATGCAGTTTGGGTTACTGTAGCTTTGCATTATATTTTTATGTCAGGTAGTGTGATGCCTCCAGCATTGTTCATTTTTTTCGGGACTCCTTTGGCTTCCATGTGAATTTCAGGATTGTTTTTTCTATTTCAGTGAAGAATGTTGTATTAGTCTGTTTCCATTGCTAATAACAAAATACTTGGAACTGGGTAATTTATAAAGAAAATGAAATTTATTGCTTACAGTTTCTGAGGCTGAGAAGTCCAAAGTCCATCTGGTGGTGGCGACAGTGATCCAGGTCTCATGTTGCAAGATGGTGGAAGCAGAGAGAGCAGAGCGAGAGCAAGAGAGACAGACTCTCATCTTTTAAAGCCCTCAGAACCACGCCCCTGACCACCATTTCTAATCCATTCACTATGGCATGATCCTACCATCCAATCACCTCTTCAAGGTTCTGCCCTCCAGTTACCATAATAGGTTTCTCACACTCTTTTAACAGTCACAGTGGGAGCTAAGTTTCTAATACATAAAACTTGGGGGACACAATTCAAGCTTCAATGAGTTTTGGGGGGAGATAATTCAATCCACCACATTCTGCCCCTGGCCCTTCAAAATTCATGTCCTTTTCACATACAAATACATTCATTCCATCCCCCAAAGTCCTGTTTCAATTAAAAGCCCAAAGTTCAAAGTCCCATCTGTGAAATTCAAAACAAGTTATCTACTTCCAAGATACAATGGTGGGACAAACATAGGGTACATATTCCCATTCCAAAAGGGAGAAATAGGCCAAAAGAAGGGGTAACAAGTCCTAAGCAAAAACGAAACCCAGCAAGGCAGGCATTAAATCTCAAAGCTGGCAAATCAGGTACCTTGACTTCATGTTCGACATCCCCATGCTTGTGCAGGGGTTGGGCCCCCAAGTCCTCAGGCAGCTCCACTTCTATGGCTTTCCTGGTCTTAGGATATGCTTCAGCTCTCACAGGCTAGCAATGCATGCTGGTAGTTCCACAGATCGGGGATCTAGATGGCGGTCCTGCTCTCACGGCTCCACTAGACATGGCACTGATGGGGTTTCTCTGCTGCAACTCCAACCCCACATTTCCACTCTGTATTACTCTAGTAAAGGTTGTCTGCGGTGACTCCACTCCTGCGACAGATCTCTTCCTGGGCCTCCAGACTTTTCCATATACATCCTCTGAAATCGTGGTGGAGGCTACCAAGCCTCCACAACTCTAGCATTCTGCAAGCCTGCATACCTAACACCACGTGGATGCCACCAAGGCATTTGTATTTTCCAAAACTGCATGTCCAGCCACACCTGGGGCCAATTTACCAATAGCTGGAGCAGCCAAAGCAGTTGGGGTGCTGGTGCTGGAAGCAGCTTCCCACGGTGGTCCTGAGCAGTGAGCCCATGGAGGGCTTCTCAAACCTGTTCACCAGGATCATTCTGTCTCCCTAGGTCTTTGGGCCTGAAATTGAACAGTTTGTCCCAGAGGCTTCTGCAATGCCTTCAGGGCCTTTTTCTCCTTCTCTTGATAATCCCTTTCTT
>NW_007726877.1:360719-364844 GCF_000696425.1 Galeopterus variegatus | reverse complement strand
AACTTTCCCTAGTCTTTTTATCATCTTCCGAGTCCTCCAAACTCCTCCAACATTTACCTAACACCCAGTTCCAAAGCTGCTTCCACATTTTCAAGTATTATAAGCAACACCACACTTCTCTGTTACCAATTTTCTGTATTAGTCCATTTTCTGTTGCTATAACAGAATACCAGAGACTGGGTAATTTATAAAGAACAGAAGTTTATTTGGCTTACAATTCTAGGACAGCTGCATCTGGCGTGGGCCTCAGGCTGCTTCTATTCATGGTGAAAAGCATCAGGCAGCCAGCAGGGAACAAGCAGATGACATGGTGAGAGGAAGCAAGAGAGAGAGAGGAGGTGCCAGGATCTTTTAAACAACCAGCTCTCATGGGAACTAATAGAGTGAGAACTCATTCATTACTCCCCCCACCTAGGGAGATCATTAATCCATTCATGAGGGATCCGCCTCCATGACTCAGCTTCCAGCACTGCCACATTGGGGATCAGATTTCCACGTGAGTTTTGGCAGGGACAACACATCCAAACTCTATCAAATGTCATTGGTATTTTGATAGGGATTGCATTAAATCTGTAGATCACTTTGGGTAG
The DNA here is from genome assembly GCF_000696425.1 of Galeopterus variegatus. Lineage (NCBI taxonomy): Eukaryota > Metazoa > Chordata > Mammalia > Dermoptera > Cynocephalidae > Galeopterus > Galeopterus variegatus. The sequence continues at coordinate 364,254 of NW_007726877.1, read as the reverse complement.
AATAGCCATTTTAACTATATTCTTCCAATCCATGAATGATGGAATATCTTTCCATTTATTTATGTCCTCTTCAGTTTCTTTCTTCAAAGTTTTATAGTTTTTATTGTAGAGATCTTTCACCTTCTTGGTTAAGATTATTCATATGTAATACATTTTTTGTAGCTATCAAATTTAATTTTGAGTTAGTTTGCTTTTAGTATATAGAAATGCTAGTTTCTTTCTTCAAAGTTTTATAGTTTTTATTGTAGAGATCTTTCACCTTCTTGGTTAAGATTATTCATATGTATTACATTTTTTGTAGCTATCAAATTTAATTTTGAGTTAGTTTGCTTTTAGTATATAGAAATGCTACTGACTTTTGTATGTTGATTTTATATCCTACAACTTTACTGAATTTATCAGTTCTAACAGTAATAAGAACATTTTTTTAATTTCCTTTGTGATTTCTTCTTTGATCCCTAGATGATTTAGAGAGGTGTTTTGATTTTTAAATATTTGGGGGATACACTTTAATTGATTTCTGATTCTGTTATAGTCAGAGAGCATACTCTGTATGATTTCAATCCTTGGGTATATATTAAGACCCATGCAGCTAGCCAGTTAGCTGAGTTGGTTAGAGCACAGCCGTATATCACGACTGTCATGTTCAGATCCCCATGTCAGCAAGCCACAAAACTAAATACATAAATGTATATTTTAAAAAAAGAAAAAGAATAAAACCAGCATTTGATCTGTCTTGATGAACATCCCAAATGCACTGTAGAATGTGAAATTTACCTACTGTAGGATGTGTATTCTCCGGTTCCTAATTGTAACGTTTTTTAAATGTCAGTTATATATTGATTGTGATGTTCAAATCAATGTTCTTACTAGTTTGGTTTTTTGTTGTTTTGATTTTGGGGGGTGTCTTTTTTTGTTGTTTTTGTTCAGTTCTGTCAATTACTGAGTGATAAGTGGTAAAATCTCCAACTAAAATATGGATTTGCTCATTTCTTTCTGACAATTTTTGCTTCTTACATTCTGAAGCTCTGTTATTATGTGAATACACATTTACAATTGTTGTATTTTGATGAATGGACTCTTTCATCAATATTAAATGTCCCTTTTATTTGATGTTAATTTAACCACAGTAGTTTTCTTATGCTTATTGTTTGCCTGGTACATCTTTTTCAGCCCTTTTATTTTTAACCTGTGTCTTTATGCTTAAAGTATGTCTCTTGTAAAAAGCACTTAGCTGGATTTTGCTTCTAATCTACTCTGACATGTTTGTGTTATAACTGAAGTGTTTAGCCGATTGAAATTCAGTGTAATTATTGATGTGTTTGGATTTAAACATTCCATCTTGCCCTTTATTTTCTATTTTTTCCATTTCTTCTCTGTTCCTTTCTTATTCTTTTCCTGACTGAATTTGGATTGAGTACTTGTTAGCATTCAGTCTCCTCTTTTGGCTTTTTAGCTGTACTTCTGTTTTCAGTGGTTAATCTTAGTGTTTATAATACATTATCTTTACTTTGAACCAACCTTTTTTTATTTTATATCATTTCATCTATAATGTAAGAATCATTTTAAAAGTCTTGTTTACCTACATATACCATATCCAACAGGCTTTATTATTTCCAGATTTGCACTTTTTCATAGAGTATCAAATGTCACATTTTAAGTTTTATATGGTAGCTTTCTAATATTTTTAACTTCTTGTTAATAAAAATAGATAATGTGGGTTCACAGTGGTGGCATAAGAAAGATAATTGAGAATGAGATAATAGAATGAACTGGCCTTGACAAAGTGCCAGCATATAATGCAAAATCTTTTATAGGAATTTTTGCTAATAGCAAAAAAGTTTTACAGAACTTACAATATAAGTTGTATGTACTTTTAGTGTCCACTGGTTGAGAAAACACACACATAAAGATAAAAGATTCCTTGCACTAGCGAAGCTACACCTGGGGTAGAACTACCTTGCCAGGGCATTTTAAAATGTCTGGGCATTTTAGATTGTTACAATGGGGAGGTAGGAATCTACCACGTCTAGTGCAGAATTTTCCTGCCCAAAATGCTCATAGCACCCAGATGAGAGATATTAGAAGAATCTGGCTATGATTTGGAGCATTAATTATTTTGACTTTTTTGAGAGAAGATTAAGAAATACATATCTAGTCTTCAAATTCTTGATTTTCCCATCAAACCTATTTCTGACCCAGTCATCATCCTCCATCATAGTGACACCATTATGCATACAATTGTTCGTTAAAAGTGTCATTTCTGTCCTCCCCTCTGACATCCAATTCATTATTAAATTCTTTGACAATCCTTTAAAAATATACCCCTAATCTTCCCATCTCTCTTCTACCATTGTCACACCAGTTCAAACCAGCATCACCCCTACTCTGGACAGCAACCTCCTAACTCCCTGGGAACATATTTCCACGTAGCAGCCAGAGTGATCTTTTAAAAGCAAAACTCAAATAATTTTACTTCCTTACTTTAAAATCTCCAAAAGTGTCTCATTGCACTTAAAATGAAATTCAGACTCTCTATGCTGGCTCAGAAAGTGATCTGTGATGTGGCTTCTGCCTGCCCCTCTGGTCTCATGCCACTCCCCCACTCATCCACTGTGCGGCCACCTCACTGCCTTTCCTTTTGTTACTCAGAGCTGCAAAGTTCATCCATGTCTCAGGGACTTTGCACAACTGTTCTCTCTGCCCCAAATGTTCATCATGAGGAGGGTGCTGAACCAATTCAGAATCTCTAAGAGTAGGACTACTAAGTGGTTACATTAAAAAATAAGTAAAGTAGGGCCGGCCCGGTGGCGCACTGGAGAGTGCGCCGCTTGGGAGCATGGCGGCGCTCCCGCCGAGGGTTCGGATCCCATGTGGAGACCGGTTCCGCTCACTGGCTGAGCGCGGTGTGGGCACAACACTGAGGGTTGCGATCCCATTGCCGGTCCCCGGTACGGGCGCGACACCGAGGGTTGCAATCCTGTTACCAGTCAGTAAAAAAGACAAAAAGGAAAAAAAAATAAATTAAAAAAATAAGTAAACTAAAAAACTCAAATACACTAAAGTTTGAGAAGCAGTGAGCTTCTTTATATCTGTAAGGAAGTTATGGATTTAATGAATGTAGAGAAGAAACGTATCTGAGTAAACAATTATTTTTCTTGTTTCCCTTAGAAAAATTTCTTTCACGTTTAGTGCATGGATTGGTTAGGATAAGGACAATACTGCTGTAACAGGTACACCCAACCACAATAAAGAGGCTTAAAAGAGAAGTGTAATATTTTGAGATGAGAGTTCCAGTTGGCAGCCAGCCCTGTTCATGTCATCACTCAGAGACTTCGGTCTTTGCATCCTGATGCTCTGCCATCCTAGGACATTATCACCACCAGGTTAAAGTTGTGTTGCCATGGGTTCTAGTTGATAGGAAGGGGAAAGATAATGTGTAAAAGGCATGCTATTTACAGTACTGGTCCAGACGTGAGACACATCGAACTCTGTTGGCAAGAACTTAGTCACATGGTCACGACTAACTACAGGC
>NW_007726877.1:358416-360283 GCF_000696425.1 Galeopterus variegatus | reverse complement strand
AAATTTCTTTCACGTTTAGTGCATGGATTGGTTAGGATAAGGACAATACTGCTGTAACAGGTACACCCAACCACAATAAAGAGGCTTAAAAGAGAAGTGTAATATTTTGAGATGAGAGTTCCAGTTGGCAGCCAGCCCTGTTCATGTCATCACTCAGAGACTTCGGTCTTTGCATCCTGATGCTCTGCCATCCTAGGACATTATCACCACCAGGTTAAAGTTGTGTTGCCATGGGTTCTAGTTGATAGGAAGGGGAAAGATAATGTGTAAAAGGCATGCTATTTACAGTACTGGTCCAGACGTGAGACACATCGAACTCTGTTGGCAAGAACTTAGTCACATGGTCACGACTAACTACAGGCAGGAACCAAGCAAAGTCCCCAAACAGGTAACCACATGTCAGCTCTAACTAACTGTGGAAGCAGGAAAGAACAGATTTTGATGGACTGCCACAGTGTACAAAAAGCAAGTTTCATATAACACCTCAAAGCAAGTCACTCGATAACATCTGTGCCACCAGAGACTGATCCAACGGATCAGAGACAGTTTGAGAACTGACTACACATCTCTCACATGAAGGTGTTATGGAATCAGAGTTCACTGCTGTAGAAGGAAGGAACCCTAGTTTTACAGACATGAAACAGATTCAGAGTTGAAATAGACTCACCCTCAGGGTCACAATAACCAGTAGTAGAATCAAGGCTATATCTCTTTTTCTGATCCTTGTCAGAATGGAAGCAATGAAAGAACCACGTTCTCAATTCCAACAGCTGCCAGCTCTACTAAGTAATATCAAGGTAGATGTACACATTAAGAAACTATCTATTCACACAACCACCTCTAAACCTCTAAGCTGCTTGTAGGACACAGATGAAATCATTCTATTTTGTTTCTATTCCATATATTGAAAGCAGCAGTACGTTCTCATGTTGGACCATAAAAATCTTAACAACAAAAAGTAAAACACATTCATTCCCTTCTGTATTAGTCCTTTTTGTGTTGCTATAACAAAACCACTGACTGGGTAATTCATAAAGAAAAGAAATTTACTTCCCATAGTAGAGGCTGGGAAGCTTAGTGTCGAGGTGCCTGCATCCAGTGAGAGGCTTCTTGCTATGTCACCCCACAGCAGGAGGAGAGGGGACAAGAAAGAGCAAGACAGCGCCGAACTCGCTTTAATAACTGGCCGACTCTCTCTATAATAATCCACTTTGTAATAGCGACACTGATCAATTCATAAGAGGAGAGCAGAGCCCTCACCCCCCAACGCCATCACACTGCTGATTAACTTTACGACACAAGAACTTTGGGGACACATTCAAATAGTAACACCTTCCAATAACCTTGCTTTAGAAGAAAAAATACTGTGTGAAGATTTAAAAATTAAAAACAATACCAAAATGGAATATGAAATAACTACTGTGCAGTAAAGAGTTCTAGTCCTTCTAATATTTCCTAAAGACTTCTCCTTCGTGGATTGATTGTAAAGGGAGAAATCAGTTTCTACAAACGAGAAGGTGGCAATACTGTTTAAAGGCTTTGGAAATAAACCCAGTTCAAATCACGGCCCTGCCATTTATTAACTAATTATGTTACTTTACCTTTCTGAGCCTCACTTTTCTGTTGTTTAAGTGGGGAAAATAATGCCTGTACCTCATCGTGTTTTCAAGATTGAACAATAATAGTGTCTATGAAGTGCTTGGCACAATATGGAACATGGCAAGTGTTCAGTAAAGGAAAGCAGAACACAAAAGAGTAGGGACGCTTTACAAAATAGCTACATTTTTAATGCTTGAATTGCTTGTCAAAATCTCAACACTAATATCAATTCTCTTTTTGTGACAAAATAACTACCAAAATCATTCAT
>NW_007726877.1:353696-357817 GCF_000696425.1 Galeopterus variegatus | reverse complement strand
TCATTCATCAAGCATTTAATGACTCCAGATTTCTAGAGTCTGAGAAGTCAAAGATAAACACAATCTCTAGGAAATTTACAGTCTTGGAAATGCTAGGCACTGATATCCCACCTACCTGTAGGAGAACCTCGTGGCTCCCCTACATATCTCTGAGATAATAGGTTCTCCTCAGATAGACCGATAGATATACATACACAGACACGTATAGGAGGGGACTTCAAAAAGATCGTGAAAGATTTGCATTATCTTTCAATTCTATTTTTCTGTGAACTTTTTGAAGTACCTTCATGTATCTATATTCATATATACATATACACATGCACACACACATCTGATACGTATATGAGACAGACAGATCTGATCTCTTCAGATATATCTCTCAGATCTCAGAATTGCTGTGCTGCCTTTCTCCTCAAATTGAGCAGGGTAACTCCAGACCAAATTTTTCAGAATAGAAATGTACCTATTATCCTGATGTAAGCATCACATATTGCACACAGGTAATGACATTCAACTCTGTACCCCATAGAAATTTATAATCAACTATGTTACAATAAAATAAACAAGTAAAATAGAATCAGTGAGGCAGTTTTAAAAAAAGCAAGTTATGCAATCAGAAAGTCATTTTGATTAGGGCCACTTCACGAGACCATCTAAATCCACCTGCTTCCCATCTTTAGGGACAAGTGGGAAAACTCTCACCAGCAGATTTAGAATGAGGCCAAACTACTGCCGATTCTCCTTATTTGCAGTAGTTATATTCTATAAAGTTAACCTGAACACTGAATTAGCAGATATTAAACCATTGCTCCCAGAGAAAAAATAGGGTTAAGTTCCTACAAGCCTCTGGTCATAACATTTTCATCAACTGATCAAATATGTAACCTTGTTTTTATGTGTGTTTCTGTTTAAAGGCACTTTGTTTAATATATACTGTTGGTGTTAACACTGAACTCATGACCAACAGCACCATAGCTTATGCCTGAACAAAACTTACCTAACACATATTTTCTCTGTAAGGCACATCAGCCTTCTTGATCTTAGGATCACTAGACAGCACTTCAGCACTATGCTTGGGGGGACATTTTGAACAGTGAAATCACCAACAAAAAGCACAGAAATGTGAAAAATATAGCACTAAATATAAGGCAAAAAGGACGCTGGTTTAGGGGAGGAGAGCTGAAACAGGAAGACAGGGCATCATCACGTTGTCCAACCTCAGCAAGCAACGTGTACATTGGGCAACTCAAAATTTTGGCCATTCTGTTCATGGCTGTGAATGACTCAAGACACTACAAGTATTGATTGGGAGTTACAAATAAATTTTATCAAGTAGCAAATTCACAAATATGAAATAAGCAAATAATGAAGATCAATTGATTATGTTGTTAATTGATTAATCAGTGCCATTTTCAAATCTAAAGCCAACTATCTTTCATTGCCAAGAAAAGTGAGGAAATCTACTTAGAAAGTTCTTTGATTTCTTCTTTTCAAAGATTGAGTATATATTCACTATGTGTGAAGCACAGTGATATGTGATGAGGATTCAGAGTCAAATAAGGTGTGATCTTTGTTATCAATACTGCCCTTATGGTCTACCGGGAGATACACAAATATGATCATGGTGTCTTATGGTGTTACAAGAAAGGATTTAGAGAGGGGAGGGATACAGGAGCACAGAGGGAGACCACTGAAATCCAGATGGCATCAGAGAAAGTTTCCCACAGTGGTGACACTCCAGCTAGGTTTGGTTGCTACTGCTGTTTTAAAAATTAATATTAATCACTTAAAGCAAGATGTGTCGAAAACAGACACTCCAGATTGGGAAAAGAGAACACGCAAGATCACCATAGTGCAAAAACCCAGCTACACAAAGGATGCACATGAGCTGGGAGGCAGGCCCAACCAGGGTTATGCAGAGGATGTTGACTATTAAGTTAAAGTAAGAACTGCATCTTGCTTACTCTAGGACAACTCACCAGCAATTCACTTCTCTCCTACGGCACTATTTCTGTCTACTGAACCTTCCTCGTCAGCATACAAACATACTGTTGTTTCTCCCATATTGAAAAGATCTTTGACTCCTTCCCCTTCCAGTAACCACTGTTTCTTTGATCGCCTTTGCAGCAAAACTCCTTTTCTCTCCTCACCACCCAGTTCCTCTTCACCAATTCTCTCTTGAACTCACTCCATTACTCCACTGAAACTATTCATCAAGGTCAACAATGACTTTTATGTTGCTAAATTCTATATTCAGTTTTCAGTTCTTATCTTGAGCTATCTGCAGCCTTTGACACAGTTCATCATGCCCTCCTCCTTGGAACATTCTCTTCACTTGGCTTCTAGAACACTCCAGATTTTCTCCCACCTCTCTGGTTGTTCCATCGCAGCTTTTTTTTTTTTTTTCCTGGTTCCTCCACACCAACCTGATCTCCTAATACTGGAGTGTGTAAAGGCTCAGTCCTTTTTTCTGTCCATATTGTCTGTTGGTGATCTCATCCTGTCTCATAGCTTTAAGTACCATTAATAATCTGATGACTTCCAAATGTATATCAGCAATTACCTCTGCCTTTGTCACCTGATTCATACATCTAAATACCTATTCGAAATTTCACTGGGTCACATAGGCATCATAAACTTGTATCCTGAACTAACCTTCTAATCTTTCCTTCCAAAACCAGTTTCTCTTACAGTCTTCGAAATCTGGGTTAGTAACAATTATATCCCTCCAATTGCTCAGGCCAAAAACCTTAGAATCATCTTTGAATCCTTTTTTGCTACACTGTGACAACCACTTATATCTAGTTCTTCAGAAAATCAAGTTGATCTACCTTTAAAATATACCCAGTTCTCCCCCACCTGTTACACATGTTCATGGGGAACCTAGTGCTAAACCATTTGTAGACGACCTGCTTCTGGGTCAGGGTTTCATACATAGCAGAGCAGCTCCCTTGCTGCAATCTATTGAGAACCCTTGACATGAGGGTTTGTAAAATAAAAAGATAAAGGGGAAAAAAAAGAGAAGTAAAAAGAAAAAAATATATCCAGTTCAACTACTTTTTGTCAGTTCCACTGTTATCACCCTGGTCTAAGTCACCATCATCTCTCAGAATAACTGCACTAACTTCTTAACTGACGTATTAGTATTCTACTGCTGCATAACAATTATCCCAAAATTTAGCATCTTAAAACAGTGTTATCTCAGTTTCTCCAAATCCAGGATATAGGTGCAGATTATCTTTGTACCTTAGCCTCCAGGTCTTTCACAAGGCTACAATCAAGCTGTCAGTCAGAGCTGCAGTCTCATTTGAAGGCTCAACTGAAAGAGGATCTGCTTCCAACCTCATTAATGTGGTTACTGGCAGGATGTAGTTCCTCATCGGTTGTTGGACTGAGGCCCTCAGTTTCTTACTGGCTATTGGCCAGAAGCTGCCCTCAATTACTTGTGCTTCTCTAAAAGGCAGCTCATAAACTGGCAACTGGCTTCTAACAGAGTCAGCAAAAGAGAGCATGCAAGATGGAAGCTATTGTCTCTTTATAACCTAGTCTCAGAAGTGATATCCCATCACTTTTACCATATTCTACTCATTAGAAGCAAGTCACTAAATCCAGACCACACTGAAAGGGAAGGGATTACACAAGGGTGTGAATCCCAAGAGGCAGGAGCCTTTGGGGACATTTTATAGGCTGCCTACCACAACTGATCTGCTTTCATCTTAGCTCCACTCCACCCCCAAACACAACAGTCTATTCTCAACACATCAGCTAATACAATTTTGTTAAAACTTGAGTCAGGACCTGTTATTCCTATGCTCAGAGCCCTCCAATGACTTCCCACAACAGTGAGTAAATGCCACCGCATTATAATGGCCTACAAGTCCATACACAATTTGCTATGTTATCTCTGACCTCATCTCCTGACCTGCTCTGCTCCAACCAGCAGCCTCCTTGATATTCCTCAAATATGCCAGGCATATTGCCAATGCAGAGCCTTTACAGTTGCTATTCCCTCTGCCCACAAAACTTTCCTCAGACATATGCATGGTTTACTACCTCATTTCTTTAGGCATTTACTCAGATATCTCTGCAAGGCCCTACCTCATCATCCTATTTAAAATTGT
>NW_007726877.1:352650-353598 GCF_000696425.1 Galeopterus variegatus | reverse complement strand
TTTTTGTCTGTTTTGTTCACTGCTGTATTCCCAGAATAATGTAATGCCTGACACATTAAGGAATTAGGGACATTTATTTGAATGAATAAGTGAAGAAGTGAATAAATTTTTGAAGTTATGGGAAGTTACCAAGGGATTTTAAACCTTCTAGATAAATCACCCTGACAACACTGAAAACAAGTGTTTGGGAGAGAAGCAGATTAGAGGTGTAGAGAACGTACAGAACCCACTGCAGGCATCTAGGCAATATATGATGAAAATTTAAATGAACACACAACACTAGGAATCAAGAACATCATATGGACACATGAAACAGTGAGGCAAAATTTTTGAGTGGTCCCAAAACTGATCTAAAAATTCGACACATCCCTATCAAAATCCCAGCTAGCTTTTTTTGCAGAAATTGACAAGCTGATCTTAGTATTCATATGCAAATGACAGGGACTCAGAATAGCCAAAACAATCTTGAAAAGGAACAAAGTTGGAAGACTCACACATCCTGCTTCAAAACTTTACTAGAGAGTTACAGTAATCTAAACTGTGTGGTTCTGGTATAGGGAAGGACATATAGATCAATAAAATATAATTGAGGGTCCAGAAATAAATCCACACATATACCAGCAATTGATTTCCAGCAAGGGTGCCAAGACCATGCAAGGGGGAAAGAACAGTCTTTTCAACAACTTGTGCAAGGACAACTGGATATCCATATGTAAAGAGTTAATTTGGACCCCTTCTTCATTCCTCATATAATATATAAAAGTTAACTCAAAATAGACAAAAACCTAAACTTAAGAGCTAAAATTATAAAGCTTTTATAAGGAAATGTAAGCATAAATCTGACATTGGATTAGGCAACTGTTTCTTAGATTTGACACCTGTAGTGCAGGCAGTCAAAGAAAAAAAACAGATAAACTGGACTCCGTCAAAATTAAATTTTTGTGCCCC
>NW_007726877.1:348756-352464 GCF_000696425.1 Galeopterus variegatus | reverse complement strand
CACACATATACCAGCAATTGATTTCCAGCAAGGGTGCCAAGACCATGCAAGGGGGAAAGAACAGTCTTTTCAACAACTTGTGCAAGGACAACTGGATATCCATATGTAAAGAGTTAATTTGGACCCCTTCTTCATTCCTCATATAATATATAAAAGTTAACTCAAAATAGACAAAAACCTAAACTTAAGAGCTAAAATTATAAAGCTTTTATAAGGAACTGTAAGCATAAATCTGACATTGGATTAGGCAACTGTTTCTTAGATTTGACACCTGTAGTGCAGGCAGTCAAAGAAAAAAAACAGATAAACTGGACTCCGTCAAAATTAAATTTTTGTGCCCCAAAAGATACTATCAAGAAAGTGAAAAAATAATCCACAGAATAGTAGAAAATATCTGTAAATAATTTATAAATATTTATATTATACATGATAAAAGTCTAGTATCTAGAATATATTAAAAAAAAACTCTCATAACTCAACAATAAAAGACAACCAATTAAAAAATGGGTGCACAACCTTCCAAGACTGAATCAGGAAGAAATAGAAAAGTTGAACAGACCAATAACTAGTAAGGAACTTGAATAAGTAATCAAAAACCTCTCAACAAAGAAAAGTCCAGGACCAGATGGCTTCACTGGATAATTCTACCAAACATTTAAAAAGGAATTAACAAGGGCTGGCTGGTTAGCTCAGTTGGTTAGAGTGTGGTGTTATAAAACCAAGGTCAAGGGTTCGGAAACCCATATCAGCCAGCCACCAAAAAATAAATAAATAAATAAATAAATAGAGAACAGAACTGTGGCTATTAGAGGTGGGGTAGGGGGAGGAGGTTGGCAAGAAACTAGTCAAGGGTTACAAAGACTGATGATGTTTTGTAAACATGAGTATAATAATTATCCTGATTTGATCACCACATATTGTACACATGTATTGATATTCGATTCTGTATCCCACAAATATACATAATTGATTAAAAAATTGAAAATAAATAAAAATAATTAGCACAAATTGTGTTCAAACTCTTCCAAAAAATTGGAGAAGGAACACTTCCAAACTCATTCTAGGAGGCCAGCATTAGCTTGATAACTAAAGTCAAAGTGGCTAAGAGAACAGAAAACTACAGACCAATATCCCTGATGAATATTGGAGCAAAAAATCCTCAGCAAAATACAACAAACTGAATTCAACAGCACATTTTAAAAAATTATACACCACAACCAAGTGGAAGCTATTCCTGGAATGAAAGGATGGTTCAACATAGAAAACGCAATCATCATATATCATACCACATTAAAAGAATGAAAGACAAAATTCATATGCTCACTTCAATTGATACAAAAACCTAACAAGATTCACCATGGTTTTATGATAAAAAAAACATTCAACAAACTAAGAATAGAAAGAAAGTACCTCAAGATAATAAAGGCCATATATAAAAAACCAATAGCTAACATACTCAATAGTGAAAGAAACTTTTTCCTCCAAGATTAGGAAAAAGACAAGGATGCCTTTTTCACCACTTGTAGTCAAAAGACTACAAAAGTCCAAGACAGAGCAATTAGGCAAGAAAAACAGCTAAAGACATCCAAATTAAAAAAGGAAAAGGAAGTAAAATTATCTGTGTTCACAGATGACATAATCATGTTGTAGATAACCCTAAATATTCCATACATGCACATGCATGCACACACACACACACACCTATTAGAACTAATAAATGAATTCAACAAAGTTGCAGGATACAAAATCAACCTGCAAAAATTGGTTACATTTCTATACACTAACCATAAACAATCCAGAAAGAAAATTAAGCAAGCAATTCCATTTACAATAGCATCAAAAAGAATAAAATGCCAAGGAATAAACCTAACCAAGGAGAAGAAAGAAATTGCTGAAATAAAGACATAAATAAATGGAAAGACATCCTGTGTTCATGGACTGGAAGATTTAATATTAAAATGTCAGTACTACCCAAAACAATCTACAGATTCAATATCATCCCTATGAAAATCCCAACAGCTTTTATTGTAGGAGTAGGCAAATCCATTGTAAAATTCATTGGAATCTCAAGAGACCCTGAAACTAAAACAATTTTTTAAAAGAACAAATTTGGAGAACTCACACTTCTTGATTTCAAAACATATTACAAAATCACTGTAATCAAAGCAGCTTGATATTAACATGAAAACAGACATACAAATCAATGGAATAGAAAAAGCCCAGGAACAAACCCTCACACATATGGTCAAATGGTCTTCAACAAGGGTGCCAAGATGATTCAATGTGGACCATTCAAAGTTTTTTCAACAAATGGTGTTGGGAAACCTAGATATCCACAAGCAAAAGAATGAAATTAGACCCTTACTTTACACCATATACAAAAATGAACTCAAAATGGATCAAAGACCTACACATAAGAGCTAAAACTATAAAACTCCTAAAATAAAACATGAGGGATAAGCTTCATGACATTCAATTTGGCAATGATTTCTTGGACATGACACCAAAAGCACAGGCAACAAAAGCAAAAAATAGACAAATGAGACATCAAACCTAAAAACTCTTGTGTATCAACTGACACAACAGAGTGAAAAGACAACCTATAAAATGGGAGAAAATATCTGTAAATCATATATTTGATAATGGGTTAGTTAATATCCAAAATATAAAAAGATCTCCTATGACTCAACAACAAAAAATCAACCTACTTTTTAAAATGGGCAAAGGACTTGAATAGACATTTCTCCAAACGTGATACACAAATGGCCAACAAGCATACAGGAAAATATTCATCACTAATCATCAGAGAAAAGCAAATCAAAACCACAATGAGATATCACCTCATACGCATTAGGATGGCTAATATCCAAGAAAACAGAAAAAAACAAGTGTTTGAAAGGATGAAGAGAAATTAAAACCCTTGTACACTATTGATAGGATGTAAAATGGTAATACCACGATGGAAAACAGTATGGCAGTTCCTCAAAAAATTAAAAATAGAACTACCATATGACCCAGCAATCCCAGTTCTGGGTAAACATCCAAAAGGATTGAAAGCAGGGTGTCAAAGAGATATTTGCACACCCATAGAATTAAAAATAGAACTACCATATGACCCAGCAATCCCACTTCTGGGTAAACATCCAAAAGGATTGAAAGCAGGGTGTCAAAGAGATATTTGCACACCCATATTCATAGAAGCACTACTCACAATAGTCAAGAAGTAGAAGCAACCCAAATGTCCAAAGACAGATGAATAGATAAAAAAAAATATGGTATATACATACGATGAAATATTATTCAGCCTTAAAAAGACCAGTCACATGCATCAACATGAATGAAATTATGCTAAGTGAAGTAAATCAAGAGACGACAAATACTGCATGATTCCACTTATATGAAGTATCTATATTAGTCAAATTCATAGAAAACAAAAGTAGATTGGTGGTTACCAGAGGCTTGGGAAGGGGGAAATGGGGAGTTGTTTAATGGGGATAGAGTTTCAATTTTTGCAACATGAAAAAGTTCTGGAGATTTGTTTCAAAACAATGTGAATATTCAAGCCTGGCTGGTTAGTCCAGTTGGTTAGAACACAGCCTTGTAACACCAAGATCACAGGTTCAGATCTCCATACTGGCCAGCTCCCAGAAAAAAAAAAAAGGAATATTCTTTTTTTTTTTTTGTCTTTTTTCGTGACCGGCAACGGAT
>NW_007726877.1:328972-348645 GCF_000696425.1 Galeopterus variegatus | reverse complement strand
TTGTAACACCAAGATCACAGGTTCAGATCTCCATACTGGCCAGCTCCCAGAAAAAAAAAACGGAATATTCTTTTTTTTTTTTTTTTTTTTTTTGTCTTTTTTCGTGACCGGCAACGGATTGCAACCCTCAGTGTTGCGCCTGTACCGGACCGGGACCGGCTACGGGATCGCAACCCTCGGTGTTGCCCCCGCTCCTCGCTCAGCCAGTGAGCGGCAGGTCTGTATGTGGGATCCGAACCCTCGGCGGGAGCGCCGCCGCACTTCCCAAGCGGCGCACTGTAGCAGTGCGCCACCGGGCCGGCTCCAGGAATATTCTTAACAGTACTGAACTGTACACTTACAGATGAGATAGATGGTAAGTTTTGTTATTTTTTACCACAATCAAAAAAAAAAAAATGGATAAAGATTTGAATAGAGAAGATCCAAAGAAGATATACAAATGGCGAATAGCACCTGAAAAGATGCTCAACATTATTAAGTCATTAGGGAAATGCAAATCAAAACCACAATGAGATATCACTTCACACCTGCTAGGATTGCTTTAATCAAAAAGAAAATAAATAGGCTGGCCAGTTGGCTCAGTTGGTTAGAGCAAGGTGTTATCACAACAAGGTCTAGGGTTCGGATCCCCATACAGACCAGCTGCAAAAAAAACAAAAAACAAAAAAAGACAATAACAAGTGTTAAGAGGTGGAGAAATGAGAACCTTCTGTACATTGCTGGTAGGAATGTAAACTGGTGCAGCTGCTTTGGAAAACGGTTTGGCTGTTCCTCATTTAAAAGTTATACAGTGAATTACCATATGACTCAGCAGTTCCAATCCAAGGCATGTAACTAAAAGAAGTGAAGACAGGTACTCAAACAAATACTTACACATGAATATTCATAGCACCATTATTCAATATAATCGTAAAAAAATGGGGCTGGCCCGTTAGTTCTGTTGGTTGGAATATAGTGTTGACAACACTAAAGTCAAGGGTTTGGATCCCCCACCAGCCAGCTGCCAAAAAAAAAATGAAAATCCAAATGTCCACCAACTAATGAATATATAAATAAAACGTATACCATACAATGAAATATTGTTCATATTTTATGACTGAACAATATTTCAGTCATTAAAAAGAAATGGAGTACTGAAATATGCTACAACATCGATAAACCTTGAAAACATGCTAAATGAAAGAAGCCAGTCATAAAAGGACACATATTGTATGATTCCATTTATATGAAATGTCCAGGGTAGGCAAATCTATAGAGACAGAAAGTACATTAGTGCTTGTCAGAGACTTGGGGAGAAGGGAATGAGGGATGACATCTAATGGGTTACACAGTTTCCTTCTGGAATGATGAAAGTGTTCTGAAATTAGACAGTACTGATCACTGTATAACCTTATAATAATACTAAAAAACCACTGAATTGTATACTTTAAAGGGGTGATTCAAGCTATATGAATATTTCAATTTTTAAAAATTTAGCAAACCAAATCCACAACATATGAAAAGGATCATATACCATGACCAAGTGCAATTTGCCCCAGGAATGCAGAGTTGGTTTAACATCCAAAAATCAACTAAAATTATATACCATAACAGTAAAATAAAGGACAAAAACCACATAATTATCTCTCTAGACACGAAATATCATGTGATAAAAATTCAACACCCATTCATGACTAAAAATCCCTCAACAAACTAGGAATAAAAGGGAATCTACAGCTAATAAAATATTTAATAATGAAAAATGTAATGTTTTTCCCCCTGAAATTGGGAAAAAGGCAAAGATGACACCTTCACCGCTTCTATTCAACACTGTACTAGCCAGTACAATAAGATAATATGAAATAATTAAAGGCATATAGATTAAAAAGAATTAAACTGTCTTTATTAACAGATGACATAATCTTGAATGCAGTAAATCTTAAGGAATCAAACAACTGTTAGAACCAATAACAGTGGTTAGCAAAGTCACAAGATCCAAGATCAATATATAAAAATCTACATTAGTTCCATATACTAGCAACAAAAAACTGAACATGAGATTAAGAAAACAAATTCAAACATCATCAAAAAGAATAAAATACTTAAAAAATAAAGTGTAATATCTGTAAACAGAAAATCCTAAAACACTGTTTAGGGAAATTAAAGATATAAATAAATGGCATATGCTGTTTCTGGATTGTAGGACTCAATATTCTTAAAATGGCAATTCTCACCCAAATTAATCTATAGACTTAATGCAAGGTTTCTAAACTTAGCATTATTGAAATTTGGGACTAGACAATTCTTTGTTGTATAGGTCTGTCCTGTAGATGTTGCAAAACATTTAGCAACATCCCTGGCCCCACTAGATGCCAGTAAGACCACACCCACTCCAGCTGTAATAAAAAATATCTCCAGACTTTGCCAATGTCCCTTGGTGGATTATTTGTCCCAGTTAAGAACCACTGATTTAATATAATCTCCATCAAAGTCCCAGCAGGATTTTTAGGAAAAGCTTCCTTTTTTTAAGGAAAAGCTGATCCTAAAATTCATATGCAAATACTAAGGACCTAGAGTCAAAAAATTCTGTAAAAGCACAAAGTTGGAGAACTTACAGCACTGATGTCAAAACATAAAGCTGGGGCTGGCCAGTTACTTAGTTGGTTAGAGTGCAGTGCTGATAACACCAAGGTCAAGGGTTCAGATCCCCATACCAGCCAACCACCAAAACAAACAAACATAAAGCTGCAGTAGCCAAAGCAGTGGGGTGGGTACAGGTCGAAGACTCAACATATAAATCAAAGGAACTGAAGAGAGTCCAGAAATAAACCCACACGTAAATGGGTAATTGATTTTTGACACAGGCAGCAAGCTAATAAAATGGGGAAAGAATAGTCTTTTCAACCAATGGTGCTGGAAAAATTGGACATACATTTGTAAAAAAAAAAAAAAGAATCCAGAACCCCCAGATCCTTAATTCAAACACCACATGAAGAAATTACCTCAAATTGACTCATAAATCTAAATTGAAGACCTAAAACTATAATTCTTAAAGAATTGGGGAAAATCTTAGTGACCTTGGATTAGACAAAGATTTCTCAGACACAACACTAAAAACATAATTTGTAGAAGAAAAAATTTGATAAATTGGATTTCATCCTGATTAAACTTTTTTGCTCCTCAAAAAAACACCAACAAGAAAATGAAAAGACAAGCCACAGACTAAGAGAAAGTAAATGATATATACCTAATAAAAGACTTGATCCAGAATATATTTTTAATTGCATTCTATAACCCAATAATAAATTGTATTCTAAGACAGACCTTTAATTAACATCTCCAAGGATCTCTAAGTATGAAGATGCATGTTTCTTAACTAACACAACAACTAAAGCAAACAGATCAGGTCCTCTGCTGTCTCAAAATACTTTTAATAAAGTTATCTGTAAAGCACTAGTATGTCCTACCTTCCAGTCAGAAGTCAGGAGAAAGGTTGGTAGGTTACAAAAACAAAAGATTCTACTAACCACATGTAAGAAACATATAACCCAGCCTGTTCTAGTCACAGGATATTTGTGAAAGGGATCCACCTTTGGATTAATTGTCATTTTATGGATGACTTCAAACTGAACAGAATCAAAGTGCTTGGCAATGGGGAAACGGTAGGTTGTGATCTCTGAAGTGATAAGGCTCTATTAGAAAGGATAAAAAGACTAATCAGAGAAGATCCTGCATATCCTGCTTAAGCAGCTAAATTGTTTATTTAGATTTAGAACTTGTATTCCTCCCTGTCTAACTTTGAGAACTTGCCTTCAGAGCTACATCCTGACACCGGCAGAATGACATTCTGGCCTTGGCATCTTTAGACATATGAATGGACTCCTTCTCAGCCTGGTTAAAGATGAAGACACTTTCCAAAGCACTTAAGTTATATAAAGTTACTGGGATCTCCCACTCTGAAGGAAACCTACAAATAAAACAGGTTCTCTTAAAGGATCTGGTATAATGCATAAAGTAACTTGTAGAAAACTTTTTATAGTAACCAATCCCTCAATCCCTTTCTCTCTAGAGAGAAATTTAAAATCTTTTATGAAATGAATTGCAAAAGTTACCCCTCTCTTCTAGAATGTAACACACCTCGAGTTCTGCTATGTTAAATAAAATTTATGGGAGGCCATTGGTTTGGACTGAGCTCCTGCACTAGACTCCAACAGACCCAACCAAAATGGAGTCAGTCATGTTAAAGTTCCAGGTCATTAAACCAAAAGTAGTTGTTTATCTGACCTTCTGAAAAATCAGGAGAGGGATAATAATAGACAAATAGACCCAAACAGGCCGGTTTTAGCCAGCATAATAAGGAAGTCCACTTGCTTTAACCCCTACAAGGAAAGTAACCTGAGGTAACCTGATGTTAACCAATCTGCTTTTTGTATTATGCTGTTTCTTTGTACCTGCTCAAGATACTTTATACTCCTACGAACTGATTGTTTCACCATGCCCACCGTAGCTTCTATTTTTTACCCAATTTATGAATCACAAATAAAAGTCAATTGGATCATTTAACTAAATTTGTTGAAATTGTCATTTGACAGTTATAAATATCAAGGGTTACTTTTCTCCCTAGAACCTACAGCTCATCGGCTCAAGGAACTAGCTAGAGGTGGGAAACCTAATCTGACTACCTAGACCCAGGGGAAAAGGGAGTTACACAGATTTATCCCAGCTACAATAGGATTGGCCTAAAGAATATATTCTCCCTTGCACAAAGTCATAGCACTATTGAGGGAAGAAAATCAGGAGTGTTCAAAGTGAAAAAATCAAAGGAAACAGCTCTATTCCATCTGAATGCAGACCACAAATTTTTTTGGTAACTAAGTAAAGTATGAATATTTCATGCCACTATTTTCCCAATGAGTAATAGTACACAGAAACCAACAAACACCTCTCCCTTGCTACTTAGTAGAGGTACAAGGAATCCCCAAAACTACCTGTACCCAGTTGAAAGTGGGACTTGGCAGTAACCCTCTCAGACAGGAATGCTATGCAGAGCAGCCCTTCACACTCCTGCTAGTAAGAAAACATAGCAAGGTTATAGCCTGTTAGGCCCTAAGCTGCTTTCAAACACCAATGAAAACATATTCCCCCCACATTCCTTCCAGATATGACAACCAGTAGACATATATTTGTACCTTCAATTCTATTAGCTGAATCCCATATGTTATTTACCGAGTTCCTTTCATCAAAGATTAGAAGGTTCAGTTCTTCCTGTTTGGGGACATTTTGAAATAGGAAAATTTAGAGCTACATTTGCATGAAAAAGGAATGCAACAATCCTATGGATAATCAGAAGTTGTATCTATCCAAAATCAGGTGAAATAGGAAAATAAACATTTTCTTGATACCTTCAAAGAATGCCAGTATTATGAAGATCCACTGCAGTTTCTAGTTATGTATACCCGTATTTATTTTTTAAATAACTATGGATATGTAATTCATATGCCATAAGATTGTCTTCAAGCATAAAACTGTTTTTAGTATATTCACAAAGTTGTGCAACCATCACCACTAATTCCAGAACATTTTCATCATCCCCCAAAGAAACCTGTATCCATTAGCAGTCACTTCCCCTTCTCCACCTCCCTCCCCAGGCCCTGGCAACCACTCTTTTTTTCTATAGATTTACCTATTGTGGACATGTCATATAAATTGAATCATACAATATGTGCCCCTCTGTGACTGTTTTCTTTCACTGAGCATGTTTTCAAGGTTCATCCATATTATAACATGTATCAGGACTTCATTCCTTTTTATTGCCAAATATCTCACTGTATAGATACATACATCTTGTTTATCCAGTCATCAGCTAATAAACATCTGGATTATATCCACTTTTTCACTATTATGAATAATGCTACAAACATTTGTGCACAAGTTTTCATATGAACATACGTTTTCAATTCTCTTGAATATATAAAGGAGTAGAATTGCTGGGTCATACTCACTCTTAACTTTTTCAGGAACAACCAAACTGTTACCCAAAGCAGCTATACCAGCTTACAGTCCCACCAGCAATGTACAAGGGTTCCAATTTTTCCACATCCTCATCAACACGTATTGTCTTTTCGATTAAAGCAATCCTAGTGAGTGTGAAGTGATCTCATTGTGGTTTTGATTGGCATTTCCCTAATGATTAATGGTGTTGAACATCTTTTTCATGTGCTCATTGGCCATTTGTATGTTTTCTTTGGAGAAATGTCTATTCAAGTCCTTTGCTCATTTGTAAATTGGGTTCTCTTTTTCTTAAGTTGTAAGAGTTCATTATATATTCTGGACACAAGTCGCATTGTATTTTTAAGTTAGAGACTGTTGATACAATAGCTTCTTATATCACACTTCATTAACTTTCAAAATATTTTCTATTCAGAATACCTTTTTTGTTAAGTACATCAAAATTTCACCTTAAACTTGAAATTACACGGAAGTTTAAAACTTAAACAATCACTGCTTTTTCAAATAAATGAATTCCAAGTTGAGGTGTGGGGTGTGGGGACCCACAAGTTAAGAAATTTAAAAAGATACACAGGTACTTCAAAAAGTTCATGGAAAACTAGAATTAAAAGATGATAATCTTTTCATGAACTTTTTGAAGACCCTGCGTATATTAATATATTTGAATCCTGACTTGAATTAGGGGGAAAAAAACAAACACACACAAACATGAGACAATTTGGATACTTACTGGATAGTTACTAACATTACCAAATTGTTAACATTTAAGTGCAGTGATAGAATTGTGGTTATATTTAAGTCCTTATCTTTTAGACATACATACTGAAATATTTACAGTATATTAATATATTTGAATCCTGACTTGAATTAGGGGAAAAAAAAACACACACACACAAACATGAGACAATTTGGATACTTACTGGATAGTTACTAACATTACCAAATTGTTAACATTTAAGTGCAATGATAGAATTGTGGTTATATTTAAGTCCTTATCTTTTAGACATACATACTGAAATATTTACAAATGAAATGACTTGTTATCTGGAACATACTTCAAAATAAATTGGGGTTCATGGGCCAGCCCGGTGGCGCACTGCTACAGTGCGCCACTTGGGAGCGCGGCGGCGTTCCCGCCGAGGGTTCGGATCCCACATACAGACCGGCTGCTCACTGGCTGAGCGAGGTGCGAGCGCAACACTGAGGGTTGCGATCCCGTTGCCCGTCACGAAAAAAGACAAAAAGGAAAAAAATAAAAAATAAAAAAATAAATTGGGGTTCAAAAGATGGGTGACATATAGATAAATCAAAACTGGCCATGAATTCACCAAGTTAAAATGGGCTCATTATATTTCCATTATAAATAAAAAAGCATTCACTCCAATGTCTACTAAGTGTAAAAGCACAGGTAGCTATAACAACTACATAGTATCAACTAAATTCTTATAAATTTAAAGCATCACTAACACCCAAAGTTATCTCAAAAGTAAAAGCTCTGGGAAACTTCATAATGAGACTGTTACTGCACATTAATTTGTGCAGTTTTTTTTTTCTTTTTTGCAGCTGGCCGGTATGGGGCTCTAAACCCTTGACCTTGGTGTTACAACATCACGCTCTAACCGAGCTATCCGGTCAGCCCAGCGCAAAGTTTTCATTGCTACCACCAGTCACAGGCTAAATGGGTAGCTACACCAACCATCATACACATAACAGAGGCAAAGCAGCAGCCATCAGCACCACTCCCCACCAGAGATCACTAGGGGTACTGGAACACCCTTTGGAAGTGTAACAACTATCCCCGCTGGCTACAGAAAATACCACCTCCAAGTAAGTACCTGTTTATTGTAACTAATTTTACAGCAATTCCTCAGTGCACCTGAAACTCACCCAAATTGCACAGCTAGCAGACACGAGTTAGGTTAGGTATAATACGTACACTTAAATACATACCCACCAGAATGGCTAAAGTAAAAAATGACAATAACAAGTATTGGCAAGGATGTAGAGAAACTGAAACCCTCATGCATTGTGGTAGAAATATTTCTAAATGGTATAGACACTTTGGAAAGTTTTAAATTTTTTTTTTAAGTTAAATATAAATGTATCACACAACTCAACAATTCCAGTGCTAGCAATCTACTCTAGATTGATAACATGTCCACACAAAGACATATATGTGAATGTTCATAGCATCATCAGTCATAATAAAAAAATGTAGACAAGCCAAATGCCTATCAACTGGTGAATGGATAAACAAACAAGGGTAGTATATCCAAACAGTGGAACACTATTCAGCAACTCAAGAAACTAAATACAAGTATATGCTACAACAAGGATGAATGAACCTCAAAAACATTATACTAAGTAAAAAATACTAGATGCAGAAGACTACAAATCATATGATTCTGCTTATGTGAAATTTCTAGAAAAAAAATTTATACAGAAACCAAATCAGTGTAGCTGCCTAAGGCTAGGGGTAGGAGCGGGAATTAACTGCAAAAAAGCACAAGGCAGAGGGAGGGAGGTTTCGGTGATGGGACACAATAATCAACTACATTGTATATTGACAAAATAAAAATAATAAATAAATAAATAAAAATAAAAAATAAAAAAGCACAAGGCAGCTTTTTAAGCTGATAGGAATGTTGTAACACTAAATTGTGATGATGACTAAACACCCTATAAATTTACTAAAACTACTGAATTATACATTTATAATTGGTGAATTTTATGGTGCATATATTACACCTCAATAAAGTTTTGCTTTGGTTTTTTTTTTTTTTTTTTTAAGTATCATTACAATGCAGTCTTAGGAATGATTATTTTAAAGCTCTGGCTGACAGTCCATTCATTTCAAATAATTTCAATACAATGAATCCAGGCCGGCCCGTGGCTCACTCGGTAGAGTGCAGTGCTGATAACACCAAGGCCACGGGTTCGGATCCTATATAGGGATGGCCGGTTTGCTCGCTGGCTGAGCGTGGTGCTGACAACACCAAGTCAAGGGTAGAGATCCCCTTACCGGTCATCTTTTTTAAAAAAAAAAAAAAAAGATCTGCTTTCTTTCACTAAACTATTAGAACTGTTAAAATGCCACTTCACCCCACTACACTCAGCTTCTCTTATCAACATTGTGCTATGTGTGCAGTGTAAACGGTACGACTTCTCTAGAGGACATTCTGGCAGTATAGACGAAACATTGAAATGCACATGAGTCTCTGCCCAGCCATTTCCTCTCTAGCAATGATTCCTGCGGAAATGACTAAGAAAGGCCTGTGGTAGTTTCCATCCCAACTCTTCAGCAAATACCCAGGAGGGAGGATGACATCCGTGATTCGGCTGAAGCATAGCGAGTCACAACCTGGGGATCCAATGCTGTGGGTCCTCACGAGCTGCCACATAAACAACAACCCCACGGCAAGTACAGCAGGGCACCAGCGCACCACCAACTGTGACACCACAAGCCCGCAGGAGCACGGGGCAGAGATGGTGCGTCCTGCTAAGCCCTGGCACATCCACGAAGTGACCTCGCCTTTCACAAGCCTACAAATGGCTCGAAGTCGCTCATTATGGAACCTGAAGCATGCGAACTTTTCTATTTTCAAAGCCACCACCAGAACAGCCCAGTCGTAACATTCACACATCACCAAACTCCCTTCCCGTTTGCGCAAAGGATATACGTGGCCGGCAAAAAGCGCTCAGGAGGCTGCGGGCAGTCTCGGGGTAAACCCTACAAGCGCTAAACCCTCTCTGAGACTCAGGAACCCTAGAGCTCATTCCCCAGTCCTCGGGGCTGTGCAAGAGGAGGGGGATGGGCAGGCCTTCGGCCTCACCCCTCCCCCACGACAGACAGAGTCATTTGCAAACTTGCAAGACCAGACAGGGGGCCGGAAAACTCCAGTGCTGGAGAATTCTTCCCCTTCTTAAAGGAACAGAGTGACTCCAGCTGGGACCAAAGACCACTTTCCCCAGGGGAGTTTTCTTCCATTCACTTCCTGGGCTAAGCAGGCACAACCCTCATCCCAGGCTGGGAGGAGAAGCCCGCAATAGGCTGGGGAGCTCAGAAGGTTCAGCGTCACCTCCTGGGACGTGGGAAGGAACACTCTATCCAGTGGAGAGTAGGGGTCTTGATGGCGATGGGGTCCCAGCCAACAGTTCAGGACTTCTCTTAAAATTTGTGATTTGGGGCATCGTGATACGGTGTTTTGTTCATGGTTTTGCCCTCAAATCCTTCCCAACAGAGTTTCCATTCTCCACTTTTACAGATGCCTCAGGTGAGGCCCAGAGAAGCCCTGAGACTTGACCAAATTGCCCAGCTCCGCATGGCAGCACAGACATGGGTGTCCATCTGTGTTCAGCCGGACCTTTCTCCTTGATTGCACTGAGGGGAGGAACTGGCATGAAAAGGACACTTTGAGAGGACAGGAAACCCCCAGCACCAGGGCCTGGGGAATCGCGCGGGTGGTTGGGCCCCACTGAGCTAGGTCTTGCAAAGCAAGGTCTCTCCTGTCATCACTCACAACAGGTCCAAAGGAAAAGGCTCACTTGTGCTAACCACTCAGACATTTCCTTTCCTTGTTCCAAGCACAGGACAAGGTCCACTAACAGAGAGCCGCAGGGAAGGTGGGGCAATTCAGGAGCAGAGGAGAATTCTTCAAGCTGTGTCTTCTCCCTAAGTGAAATAAGTCAGGCAGAGAAACAGAAATACCACGTTCTCACTTTTTTGTGGGAGCTAAAAATAAATAAATAAATACACAAACAAATGGGGGGTGGAGAAGAAGACACATCACAATTCCTTGAACTTGTTAAGACAAGCAAACAGATATGACACTGATGAAGGGGGCAAATGGAGGGGGGAGGGAGGATTCAGTAAAGGGACATAAAAATCAACTACATTGTATATTGATAAAATAAAAATAAATTTTTTAAAAAAGGATAAACCTGGGCTGGCCCCGTGGTGCACTCAGGAGACTGCGGCGCTCGGAGCGCAGCGACGCTCCTGCCGCGGGTTCGGATCCTATATAGGAATGGCCGGTGCACTCATGTGTGTGTGTTTCTCTGACAATCTCTCTCTGAGACACATACGCACGCACTCTCTCTCGCACACACACACAGCCATATTTGTAAGCATTTTTTTAGTACAAAATATTCCCTGTAACCAGACATTTATCTGCAGAATAAACATACCACATTAAATCAGTCTTCTCTTTTCAGCCCTGGTAAGTTTCTTTTAATTTTAAGATGCCATCATAGTGAACAACCTTAACTTTTACGCTACATAATTATACTCGATGCTTTATGTATTTTGTTTATAATTACATAGTAATTATAAATGTTTAGTACCAAACTGATGACAAACACTATTTTGTTGAAAAGGTCTTGCATTTAAAAAGAAAAATATGTAAAACCCAAGGCACTAGGCCATGAACCCATATCAGACTTTTATGAAAAAGTTTATATTGGGGGAAAAAAAAAAAGCTAAAGGGATCTCATTTCAAAACACAGCATACTTGAATTAATCAATCTGAAAACAATACCATAATTCAAAATCTTTAAGACAGGAAACAAAACAGTACATATATATATATATATATCAGCTAAAGGGATCTCATTTCAAAACACAGCATACTTGAATTAATCAATCTGAAAACAATACCATAACTCAAAATCTTTAAGACAGGAAACAAAACAGTACATATATATATATATATATCTTTTTTAAATTTTTCATAATTGAAGTTCCTCTTTATATTTACAAAAATGAAATCAAGAAATACTAAAAGCAGCAGGATTCTTCTTCTCTTTTCTTTTAATAACCAATTCTAGTAACCTGAATAGAAACTTCCAAATTTTCTTTTCTTCTGGTAGAACTGCATTCTTGAATTAAAGTTATGATTGGAATATTAACATAATATCTAAGGGGAAAGCTTTCTGGTTGATTTTAAAGTAATGCAAATAAAAAGCAATTTTAACATGTCATTGTTTCTTAAAATCATTTCCACATTTGCATAAAATATACTGCTATTCTGAAGTACATTCGTTTTTTAATATCAACACTAGACCTCAGAGAGTGCCTGAATATACCAAGCGAAGTCTATTCCTCTTAAAGACCACAGTCATCCAACATTTGAAGTTTTACATTTTTAACCTGCCTTACAGAAATGTTTAAGAAAGCAATAAATCCTTCTTCACATGTCAGTAAGTGAACAGAGAAATGAAGCATTTTCAGCATGAAAGCAGTTCATGGGTCTTGTAATAATAATAATAATAATAATAAGACATACAAGACAGCCCTTTGCTTTGATGTGAAAACTGAGCAAATTTGAATGAAACAAAACAGTAAAGAGACTAAATAATTTATGAAAATAGAAGCCAGATTGGTATTTTGCACCAAATGTATGCTTGTTTGAAAATCTTTGCTCCTGAAGTAAGTATTTGGCAACCACAGTGATTAGCAGTTAAAACAATTTCAACAAAATAAGAAGACATCAGAAATGGACTATTTGTCTGAAAAAGTAGTACCTATATTATGAAGATTGAACTTCATGGCTCATCACAACCATTTTCAAAATTTAATTCCTACTATATCTTCTTATAAATTAAGAGAATTTCATTTGTGTTCCATAGTACGATGACCAAGAAAACAAACAAACAAAAAAACCCAAAAAATAAACCCTCATGCCTAAATTTAGATTGTATTGTGTAGCAATCCAAAACATTCAAAACAAATTAAATAGTTTAACTTATTCAACAGGCATATAAGCATTTCAAAAGCATAATGAAATCCAATTATGTAGTGCATAATGTAGACAGGAGGGGAAATCTAACATTATGCAGACATTTTCTAA
Organism: Galeopterus variegatus; assembly: GCF_000696425.1. NCBI lineage: Eukaryota > Metazoa > Chordata > Mammalia > Dermoptera > Cynocephalidae > Galeopterus > Galeopterus variegatus. The sequence continues at coordinate 335,809 of NW_007726877.1, read as the reverse complement.
ATAAAAGCTCCCTGTAGGACAACTATATATAAACACGGGTTAGATAAGTGCAGACTAGTTCTGTGGAACCTTTTTTGAAATCAAGAGTCTGAAACACAATACATTTTTCTGGTAGGCACCAAGTTATCCTAAAAATTTTTCACGTTGGTTATTTTGACATTTCTTTCATCAGATACTCTACTCATGTCAACAATACATGTGATTTGCCAGAAAAAAAAATCCCCCCAAACAAAAACACCATTCCAGATCCGGTACACTTAAGTATATCACTCTCATTGGAAGTGCTATCAGCAAAGTCTTTGCAACTAGCCCAAAGCGTATATTTAAGAAGTTTTTATAAATTGTTTGTGATGTTCATATGTTTAATTCTTATGCCAAACTGTTTTCTGATGAAGACAGCATTGTGCTTTATGCAAGAATGGAAACCTCAAAATAATCACCATAAAGCTTATGGGTGAATAAACTAGGATGGTCCACAGAGATAAGATGAAATCCACAACGTTGGAATTATAAATGTTTAGAGCGGCCCAGACTAGAAGACAAGCCCAAACCACCATTAGAAGAATGAAATATGATATGGTCCAAGATGTATCCTTAAAAGTTTTGTCTCAACCCTCAGTCTGAATTGTGAGGATTGATCTTCAGTTCAGTCCAGCCAGCAGAAATTGACTGTGCAATTTTCCGTTGTATTTATTGTACAGACTATGTACATTCTAGAAGGTTCCTTTAGTGCTACACTGTTGTACTTTTTGTCCCAGCAATTTGAGGGCGTGCAAATTCCACAAAGTCATCAATTAGAACAGGCCATGCTCCTGGGGAAAAGGAAAAATATGGGAGAAAGGGCAGGAAAAAAAGGCAGAAATAAGGCTAATATTTTAATAGAATCCTTTGTTTTTTTAATACCTTCCTCATAAGAGTTAAAGTAGATCAATCTTATCTATTCCCACAGGTCTTTCAAAACTCGAGCTTTTTAGAATTACTATACAAAATATTCCTTGCATTCCCTCTGTTTTATTATTCCAAGATTTGTTTGTTCCTTGAGTGATAAAAGTAACTCTGTGGCAATCAACCAATAATATTACGGTTTTCCAAAGGCCATCAAAGTCAGGCAATGGAAGTAGTTTGGTCAAAACTGGCAGCCTAAGGGATGGCCATGATATGATGGCATGCTGCTGGCACTGAAAGCACAGTATGGGGGAACAAGTTTTCAAACATTTTGTGGCAATCTTACAAAGGAAATTAATAGCAAATGTTAAACACCATCCTATCATGACAGTAAATTACTAAAAGATTTAAAATTGCATGTATGCATGCCTCTACCACATCCACATTTCAACCTCCAAATCAGGAAGTTCTTCAGTTTTGCGTAAAACCTAACAGAAAGCACAATTACTAGACATACTCAGGATTAAACATTTCTCACTTTTTAGTGAAGACTATAAATGACAATAAAAACAGAAGAAATAACATCCCTGGTTAGTTTAAATGGTTTCAGGACACTTCTAAAGATGCCAGAGTCACAGGGAATTTTTCAAAGTATACTTCTATCTGTTCAACAACCTCAAAAATGCATCCTGCTAGTTCTCAAGGGGAACTAAGAACATATGTGTGAAGAATTCAACGTAAATCACTGCCACTCACAGAAAAACATATCCTGGTAATGGATGGTAGCATCATCGTTATACATACATGAAGAAATAGCAGAAAAGTATTCAATCAGTAAATATTTATTGAACGCCAAAAGTACTATACTAGGCAGCTGGAGTACATTTCAAATTAGACAAAGTTACTGAACTTAAAAAGTCTACGGGACTGGCCTATTGGTTAGAGCATGGTGCTGATAACACCAAGGTCCAGGGTTCAATCCCTGCACCAGCCAATTTTTTTAAATAAAAATAAATTTTAAAGTTCACAATCAAGCTTACACACAAGACTAATAACAATAAGAAAATTCATACACATAAGTATAAAAGTACATTAAGAAGAGAATAGGTTCCTAAAGTAAACTGAAAATCCAAAAAATGGATGAAAATTACTCATGCCTTTCTGGAAGACATGAACACTGAGTTGGAATTTATATAAACTGAAAAAAATAAAATTGGTAAAGAGGACGAAGGCATTCAGAAGAGCATAAATAAAAGCTCCGAAGAGGGAAATCCAACTCCAAGAAAAACTGGAGTGGATAAGAAGTTCACGAGCATGTAATAAAAAGAGACAAGAAGGCAGGTTTAAAAAAAAAAACTGGTAAGGCAAAAATTTTCATTACCTTCTTCATCATAATTAGACATGTCATCTGCAATCATCGTACTGAAGTCTAAAAGAAGATTCCAAGTATCTTTTGGTATTGATCGTTTATGATGTTCCTATTTTAAAAAACAAAAATGAAAAACATTCAAATCACTAAAAAGAGTTGGAAAAAAACAGTTCAGACAATGCTAAATACAAGAATGCCAAACAACTGTGTAATAAAATTCTGATGGTCAAATTTCTCATTCTATGTCCATTCTGAGATGAACTAGTCATGCTTCAAAATACATTAATTTATCTTTAAACACAGCAGAATTTTAGAGAAAACATACAGAACTGCAGAAAACATAAACTTACCAACAAAAATTTATTCCATAAGTCTAAGAATTTAAATCTTCCATTAAGCACTAAGTTCCAGTAGGCAATGGCCATTTCTAGATCTGTAACATTAAAAATAAATTATGTATTTCAATGCTATGAATATTTGTCCCTGTAAAAAAAACAGGTAAGACCAAAGAAATCCTAAAAAACAAAAAAGTTTTTATCCTGAATACTTATGTATTAGAAATTTCCTATAGAAATAAGTCCAAGGTTGGTATCTTGTCTCCTACCAATGAATGAATGGTCCCTTCAGGGCCTTCAGGGTAAAAATGATACCACTTACCTCACAGGGATGTTCTCAAGTTTAAATTCAGATAATGTAGTTAAGCATATTTGACTAGCTCATTAAGTATTCAAGTGTTAGTACATGTACACCAGGGTTTTTCAACCTTGGCACTTTTGACAGTTTGGGCCAGATAATTCTTCGTTGTATAGGGTTTACACCAGGGTTTTTCAACCTTGGCACTTTTGACAGTTTGGGCCAGATAATTCTTCGTTGTAAGGGGCTCCTATGCATTGTACGAAATTTAGCAGCATCTCTGACCTCTACTCACTAGATGCCAGTAGCAGCTTCATGCCACCCCCAGTGTGGCAAGCAAAAATGTCCCCAGATATTGCCAAAGGTCTCTTGTGGGGCAAAATTGCCCCCAGTTGAGAATCACTGATGTAAAGGTTGGAATGTAAAGGAATACACTACTCACAATCCTACCTAATCTTATGCTCTTATTTGTTGAATGACTGGACCTTGACCACGAGGAGATCATTAGGAATATAGATTTAAAAATTAAAATTAATAATAAACTAAGATTTTTTTAAAGTTTGCTGAAGACCACATAGATGGCTTTTTAATTGGCCACATAGATGGCTTTTTAATTGGACATGGAGCAGAGAAAGATAAAGCAGCAACATTGCCATATGACAAAAACTACCTGTCATATGAAAGAGAGGAAGAACTATGATCTCTTTCAAGGACCTAAAGTAGTTGTGAAGTATCTAGCTTTTATAAATAAATTTTCATCTCCAGGACAAGAAACATTACATGCCCGGTAACCTAAAGTCCTTTTAGATGTGATCTTAAAACTGCTCCTAAAAATCTGATGAAGCATGAGAGACCAGGGAAGGCAAAGAGGGCAAGTGCTGCCCCAATTTTTAAAAACAATAAAAAGAAGTAAACTTAATGCTGATTCAATAAACAAGTTAAAAATAGTAATTGCTAGAAACCTGAAAGAAATAAATTAAAAATAGTAATTGCTAGAAACCTGCAAGGGTTAAGAATAAGTCATATAAAACCACTCTCTCCTCTATGAAAATTCTTAGACTGGTAGAAGAGGGAGGTGTTCAGTATCTCCCTAATGATATAGAGATTTTTCTATTATATCAAGAGAACTTGAAACTAATGAATAGCTAACTGATTAAGCAACCATTTCCCCAAGTGTTAATTAGGAGAATAAGGCCAAGCTGGGGGGAAGTCCCTCCAGGAACATTACTATTCTGTTGATAATCCCATTCTATTCACAACCTCATCAGTGACTTGAGCAAAGATATACTAAAGCATGCTTATCATACTTCCAGAAAACACAAGGCAGAGGGATGGACGATATTACTAACACAATAAAGCAGCCTCATCATTTTTGCCAGTCTCCCTTCTGAAGGACACTACCCTCATAGAAACTCAATCTAGTGCTCACTTTGGCAGCACATATTCTAAAATTGGAATGATACGGGCCGACCCGTGGCTCACTTGGGAGAGTGTGGTGCTGATAACAACAAGGCCACAGATTTGGATCTCATATAGGGATGGCCGGTTAGATCACTGGGTGAGTGTGGTGCTGACAACACCAAGCCAAGGGTTAAGATCCCTTTACCAGTCATCTTTAAAAAAAAAAAAAAAAAATTGGAACAATACAGAGAAGATTAGCATGGCCCCTGTGCAAGGATGATACGCAAATTCGTGAAGCATTCTATATTTGAAAAAAAAAAAACTCATTCAACAAGTGACAGAAACAACTTTTATCAGAACTCCATTTAAATTTTGAGGCCAGTTAATTTCATCTATCATTACTCAAAATGCAGATACCCTGGTTATCTTCTAACTCTCATCCCTATCTCCATCACTGATTTTTTTTTTTCCTGATTTTATTATCCCTGTTTTCCCTCCTTCCTGACCCTACTATACTTCTGGAATGTCCATTACAACACAACTGACTTCACCGTATCTTGAATTTCTTCATAGACCGCTCCTTCAACCTCTCTGTGCTACCTGAAGCCTGGCTCTATCCAAAAGACACTAACTTCTGGCATTACTCAAGTGGCAGCTGCTAATTATCCCTACTACAGGAGCATGGACAACTTTCTTAGATCACCATCACCACGTCCAAATCATTGTTCTACCATCATGGAAGCACCCATCTGCTCTATGAAACACATATCAGCTGGCTCTATCACTTTATCCTCCTCATCTCTATCATCCCATTTAAACCCACCACATTCACCAATGTCTTTGGCCCTTGGTTCACAGTTCCTCTTGACCTCAAGTTCTGCCATTGTCCTGAAGGTCTTCAATGTCCATGTGAAAAGTCATACAAACACTGTAGCCTATTAGGATTGTACTCACCTCTACTTTAGTACAAAACCAACCATATCTTAAACTTTAATTTCTGTATCACCCAAACTGTTCTGACTCTTAAGCTTTAAACTTCAACATCTCACACATACTCTTTACCACTGCAGTTCTCTTTCTATTCCCACTATATCTGTTCTTCAATTTCATCAAGATCTGGTTCCCCTCATGCTCTTTACTTTGGTCATACCCTTCCCATAATCCTTATAACTTTTCCTTTGTCTATCTTTCAAATACAACTGCTCTGCAAAATTCGAATCCTGGATGAATACAATCTTCAATCTTCCAGGGAAATATATGATTTCAACACTGGCACCATCAAATCAATAACCTACAACTTTAGCAAGGCTCTCCATTGTTTTACCTATTAAAATGGCCACCCCTTCAATTTCTCTCAGCAGATTTTTCCAATTTTCTTAACTCCCTATTCCACTTTCCTAAGCAGATAACCTCACCTCCTACCTCAAAGAAAAATACATAGGCTATAAGGCAGAAAATCTCCCATCTTCACTGGACCTTGAAGAGGTTCGAGTATAGGAACTACATATCCTCACATTAGCAGACTGAAACACACAGTAGGCATTCAGAAACTGCTGAAAGAATGAACTTGCCATGGTTTCACAAACAAATATACTTACCTTTGACTCTATTATCATCACCTTCCTTTAAACTCAATGAAAAAGGTGCCTCTTCCTCCTCCTATCTAAGGATAAGCCCCTTACACCTTTATTCTGGATCCAATGCCATCCTGCCGCTTCAAGGAATCTTACCTATTGACTAACTTTCCTCTCTCTCTACACCTTCAACTTTGCCCTATCCTCTGGCTTTTTGCACTCCACAAAGAAACATGCTCAGGTTATCACCTATTTTTTTAAAAATCTTTCTTGGATCTCTTATCCCCTTTACTAGCTACCCTCTTTTTCATTCCCTTCACAGATAATCTTGAAATAGCACATGGAGTCTTCTACTTTTATACATAATTTGTTCCTGAAAACATGTTAAAAGTCAAATTCAGATCCCCATGTTTTAAGAGAACTGAAAAATATGACATTAATTCCTAATCGCACTTCCTTTTTAGTCTTTGCAGTCTTTAAAGCTCTATACCCAATATTCCTTTCAGGTTGTTCAATTCTGTTCTTTTCTTTACCAACTCAACATACAATAGTTTAGATTAAATGTTCAATTAAGACTAAAGATGTGCTGTTATTAGCATGCCTAATTCACTTCAAAGGCATTAAATTTAAGAAAACTAAGCTTATTACTAGTGTTGGCATTTTTTTCCTTTTCAACTAACTTTTATAAAATAAGGATGACAAACAATGAAATATTCAAAAAACTACAAACCATGAGACCTAAAAATGCCCATTGGTCAACTGATACACTAAAATAGGAATCTGACAAGAGTAAGAGTATACGTGTACAGTGTTTGAAAGTTCAGGGCCGGCCCGGTGGCGCACTGGATGGTGCGCCGCTTGGGAAGCGCGGCGGCGCTCCCGTCCGAGGGTTCGGATCCCACATACAGACCGGCTCCCGCTCACTGGCTGAGCGAGGCGTGGGAGCAACACTGAGGCTTGCAATCCCGTTGCCGG
>NW_007726877.1:306701-328418 GCF_000696425.1 Galeopterus variegatus | reverse complement strand
GGAAAAAAAAAAAAAAAAAAAAAAAAAAAAAAAAAAAAAAAAAAGAAAGTTCAGGTTGTGGAAGAAGATGACTTCTTGTAGTCTAGATTCAATGCCCCATTTCCTCACCTCCCCCACACTCTAATCCTATTAACCAATGTCTACCTCCATCACCCACCCCACTGAAATTAATCTCTAAAAGATCAGCAGAATCTTCTGGTTGTCAAACACACACTTTTATGTCCTTAACTCACTTGGCTCTCTGCCATATTTGACAGAACTGAGCACACCTTGTGGTTGGAACTGTCACTTCCTTTGGCTTCAATGATAGCACTCTATTGATTTTCCTCTGTCCTGTCTGGCCTTCTCATTCTCTTTTACTGGCTCTTCTTCCTCCATTCATCCATTAAATGTTGGTGTTCTGTAACAGTGTGTGTCAACAATAACTACTACTCCTGCTTCCCTCAGTTTTTCAAACCTATACCATTTCTCATGTTATACATTCATCCACCTGTAACAACTCCTAAATCTAAAACCTATCTGTATATTCTAGATTCATATGCATATCTAATGGCCTAAGGACATCTTCAACTGGGTATCCACAAACAACTCAAACTCAGCAGGGCTCAAACTGAACTCATTATCTTACTTCTATATTCTTTTTTTTTTTTGGTGGCTGGCCTCTTCGGATGCGAACCCTTGACCGTGATGTTATAACTTATGTCTACAGACCTGCTATCCCTTCCCTCTCTCATGACTGCCACAACCCCCTACACAGTGTTTCTCAATGAAACACAATTTCTCATTGTGAGGAACTGTCCCATGCACTGTAGGACATTTAGCAACCCCCTAAAGCCAGTAGAAACCCTCAGTCATTATGACAACCAAAAAACACCACAACAGATTTCCAAATGTCCCCAAAAGGTGCTGAGAATTGCTGGGGAAGACTCCTTTTCTTCCTCATTATACACATCCAATCAAAACTCTCTCATTTTGCCTTCAAAGTACCTTTTAAATCTATCTCTTCTCTATCCCCCATCAGGGCCTATGTTAGGGTACTCTTCATTTCTAACTAAATCACAGTGCCAGGTTCCATAACTAATCTCTCTCTTTGTAATCCTGCCTCTCCTCCTTTAAAAGAACCACAAGGCTGTGAGACAGACCTTTCAGGCATGAATTTGGTGTCACTTCCATGATAAAATTCTTCAATGATTTCCTGTTGCTTTCGGACAAATGAACTTACTTGCAGTTCTTCAAGGTGTGATGTTCTCTCACCTCTGAGCAAGTGAACATGCTAATCCCTCCACCAGGAATGGCAGCTTCTTTTTTATTTTGGCGTTGAAAAAGGGTATTCATTCCAGGCTCAAAAACTGTAACCTTTTTGAAGATATCGCAAACTTCCCCAGACAGACTTAAGATGCTCCTGACTCCATGCTCTCAAAGTAGGCAGTCAATAAATGTTTTTGAATAAAAAAGGAAGACTCAAAAAGATTAATGTTATAACTAAGAAGTGAAATACATAAGATTAAACTGCACAAGAAAAAAATGTCAATTGCCACAGGTACAGGAAAACTGCCCTTTACAGAGAAATGTTTGAGTGATAGTGAGAACAGCCTAGCTAGAAAGAGGTGGTTTTTGTTTGTTTGTGGCTGGCCAGTACAGGGATAGAGATGGTTTAACACAGTAGTGTTAAACTCCCTTAAACCCCAACTCTACCTACCACTAGTTAAGTGGCCTTGGGCAACTTAGCTGACCTCTCTGTGATTCGGGTTTTTTGTTTTGTTTTTTTTAAAAAAAAACACGGAACACTTCACAAATTTGCATGTCATCCTTGCATGGGGGCCATGCTAATCTTCTCTGTTATCACTCCAATTTTAGTATATGTGCTGCCAAAGTGAAGCAAGCACTGTGATTCGGTTTAAAATGAAGATAACATTACCTACCCTTACTGAGTTCTTGTAAGGATTAAGTGACTTAATAATACACATAAAGCATTTACACAATGCCTGATAAATAATACATGCAGCCTTACTATTATTTATCTTAAATAATTCTTAAAATTATTATTATAGATTCTGAAGTAGTTTTAGAAAACCGAGCAAATTCAGTGATAAGGTAAGAAATAAGAACATTTAGAATAAATGAAAGAAAGAGACAAGCAAGTCCTAGAAACAGTATTGCCTAAAACTGAGAAACCTTCCAAATGAATCCTTAAGGCCTTACAGTAAAATTTAAAATGCAAACAGAGATACTCCCAATATCATTCTTTCAAACAGAATCAACAAGGGCACAACATGGATTTTCCTAAAAGATTATCAATTGAATGCAGGATGAACACGGAAATGAGTTGAGACTAGACCTAAACATAGTCCTTAAGGTAGATAAAATGTTGCCAACTCACTAGGGAGGATGGAATGGTAATTAAAAATCCTATTCCCAATGTCTTAATTTACTCAAAAATATCTACAGTTAGCACAACACAATATAACAAAAAGAACAGAGACCGTGAAGTCTTAAGAGCTGAGGTCTAGTCCCAGTTCCGCCAACTCTATAGTTATGTGACCTTACTAAGTCTCTCCAGCTATGAGTTTCTTCATCAGTATGATGAAGAATATGCTTTTTACCTAGCTCAAAGGGTTGTGATGAGAACTAAATAAGATTATATGTATGAAAATGCTCTTTAAAACACTATAAAATTATGTCTAAATATTAAATGTTTAACAAATAACAAAATCTTTTAAACCACCTGCACAGGTAAAAGATTCAAGGTGAAACACAATTCTCAACAAAATGACCTACAGACTTTAGTCTAATAAAAGTTCAGTATGGCTCTAAAAATAACATGGCTGTCCAAAAACCTATGTAATATTTGACCAAATTAATAGACTGAACAGTCTAACAAAAAATAACAGATCTACAGTGTTCTACATTAAACAGCCTCCTTTCGGAATATTATGTTCAGTATTAAAGAACTCTGTTTGGAGAGAAACTGAAAAATCGGAAATGTGTTTGGGGGGACAATAAGAGTAATAACAAATGTCTCCTCTAATGAAGAATAGTTAAAATATTTGGAATCCTGGCTTGGAAAAAAAGGACAAGGGATGAGTGATAGTGATCTTTAAATGGTTAGACTTAAACTCTGTATTGCACTGGAAGATAGAGAACAAGGGTGGAAGTTATAAAGACAAAGATGTAGCTTAATAAGAAAGAACTATGTAATAATAAGAATATTCTATAACGGGAATGGACAACTTCCTAAACAAAGTGTGTCCAGTCCCTGTATGTTCAAAAGTAGAAGCTAAATCAGGTAGGCATGTTACTTTGGGTAGGTTAGATTTTACAGAGGTCTTATGAAATCCCTTTCAGGTAAGATTCAGACAACTACCAGAAATGGCAGCTGATAGGGCTGGCCGGTTGGCTCAGTTGGTTAGAGCACGGTGCTCATAACACCAAAGTCCTGGGTTCGATCCCTGTACCAGCTAGCCGCCAAAAAAAGAAAAGAAAAGAAATGGCAGGTGACTAAGGCAGATGTTGGTAGATGTAGCACCCTATCCTGGTATCACAAGAAATAAGGTTATAGAAAGTGAAAAAATATGGAAACACCAACTCTCATTATAACTAGTACAGCTATTTATAAACAAACCACAGTGTTGTCACTGTCACTCTCTGCCACTGTGTTTTGGGCCTCACCTCTTCTCCTATGATCTAATCCTTCTCTGCCAAATCTTGTAACTTAAGAGCCCTGTGAACCCTTTAAGGCTGTCAGGAAAACTGTTTTCTTTTTAATCACTCTTCAACTAAGCAAGTCATTACATTTCCTGACACCTAACACCAATGCAAGACAAAAAGAGAAACAATAATTTGTCTTTTATATTTTTCTTTTACTTCTTTTAATTAATAGACTTTATTTTTTAGTTTTAGGTTTACAGAAAAATTGAGTAGAAAGTACAAAGGTTCCCAAATACCCTCTTCTTTCCTGCCTTCCCCTCAGTTTCCACCATTTTTAACATCTTGCTTTAGTGTGGTATATTTTTCATAACTGATGAATCAGTATGGATACATTACTATTAACTAAAAGTCCACATTTTACATCAGGGTTCACTCTTTGTACTGTACATTCTATACTTTTAGCGGTTTTTCTAAAATGATTTTTTTTATTGTGGTTCAATATACATAACATAAAATTTACCATCTTAGACTTTAAGTGTACAGTTCAGCACTGTTAAGTACATTCACACTGTTGTGCAACCAATCACCAGAATTCTCTTCTTGCAAAACAGAAACTCTACATCCATTAGGCAATATTATATTTTTTCTTAAGCATACTTATGTAATTTTAAAATCTAATGCTCTCACGTAATCTTTTTGTCAATTTTTTCCTGGAATCAAAATTCCAACTTACCATCATGTTAATATATCCAATAGCTATAAAAATTTAATTTTGCTTTATTTCACCACATATAATAAAAACTAAGATTCAATACCAAAACATATATTCACCCCAAACACTATTAATTTTGTGCTTCAGTAAAGAATAGGGATATAACTAAGAAATACGTTAAGTCCCTTTAAATCAACATTTGACATTCACATCATGTTTAATCTGATCTAAATATTGTGCTACATTTTGAAATACCACAAAATAATTAATTCCATTAACGTATACATGCAAATTCAAAGACTTAAACAGATTTTTATATGTGGAAAGGAGAGGAAACTAGAAAAATTAGCCCAGTTAACTGTTGGCCACAGAGAAACTAACCCTAGGTATCCCAGCTTATTTTGCCAACAAATGAGGATTTTTCCTATAAGAATAAAACCCAACCTACATTGAACAATCAGCTGGAAAAGAAGCTTCATTATTTAGAATTTTGCTGTACAAATATTTTGAAAATCTTTAATCAATTCATTCATGTTTAAGTCACTCTGTAGGCCAATTCTCCATTTTAAATATTGTATACTTATCCATTCCTCTCTAGCTTTCAATCACATCCTCAGTCTAATCCCTATTCTTATAATCCGTTTCTCAATGCTTTTTTTTTTTTGGTGGCTGGCCAAGTATAGGGATCTGAACTCTTGACCTTGGTGTTATTACATCAATGCTTTTTTCCCCATCTAATCTAACTTATAAAGAAGGATTAGTACAACAGGCCCCAGTTAGCCTCTCCAACTACTATATCTTCAAAAACAAAAAGTCACTTCCATCATTGGGCAAGTTATTTAACCTTTCTATGCCTAAGTTTCCTCATATGTAAATTAAGGATAAAAAATGGCTAGCATTCTATTACTGTGTATCTGGCACACAGGAGGCAGTAAATTATTAAATGACTAACTCATAAAACTGTTAAACATTAAATGAGGCAGTGTATGTAAAGTACTTAGCACATTTCCAGGCACACTGAAAGTTTACATTAAAATTTTTACTCTAATGTAGATTAAATCAAAATTTTCAGTGGGTTCCCATTTCCCCCAAATTCCAATTTAAACCTTTCTGTCCTGTTTTAGAAGAGTCCTGTGGTTATAAATAAGACTTTTGGGGCCGGCCCGGTGGCACACTGCTACAGTGCGCTGCTTGGGAGCGCAGCAGCGCTCCCGCCGAGGGTTCGGATCCCACATACAGACCGACGGCTCACTGGCTGAGCGAGGTACGGGTGCAACACCGAGGGTTGCGACCCCATTGCCGGTCCCGGTCCAGTACGGGCGCGACACTGAGGGTTGCGATCCGTTGCCGGTCACGAAAAAAGACAAAAAGGAAAAATAAATAAATAAATAAATAAATAAGACTTTTGTGTCCCACCAATTTAATTTCCAAACAACCATTCCCACTAAAATCAAAGGAATGTCCTCTCTCTTCTACAAAGAAATCAAGCTTATTTCTTTAAATCTTCATTCAGAACTATCCTTTCCCTAGAACTCTTTTTATCTACCCCTGCCCAGCCAAATACCAAATCCTTCAGTTCATATCTCAACTTGCCCTGGAAGCATTTCCCAACCACTCCCACTTTTAATCATTTGTCCTTTTCTCCAAAACCCTTACACACATTTATTACTTTGTATTATCTACTATTATCTAATCTTTTAAGGTAATTTGTAAATTAACTGTATCTTTTATTTCCATATACCCTATCGGCCCCCAAAGCAAATGTATGGATATTACATTTAGTATGAGTTGACTGATCTAAACTAACAGTGGTTATTTCTGAATAATAAGATTATGAATAATAATCATTTTCTTTTTCTTCCTTTCTTATAGTTTTCGAATTAATCATAACCAAAAAGAATGAATTTATCTGGCATTCTATGACTCAGAAATCTTATAATGGTATTTCTATAGATCCTAAGATTCTAAAATATCTTCTGGATCACAAATGAATGCATGCATAAAAAAAGTCAGTGGAATTTTAACTATTTTCTGTACTGTAGTTTTTATTTTTTTAAAAAAAATCAGTGGCTATTTGGTTAAGTAGAGCATGGTGCTGATAAAACTAAGGTCAAAGGTTTGGAACCCCGGCCAGTTGCCAAAAAAATAAAATAATTAAAAAAAATTTTTAAATCAGTGGCTCATATATGGTACCCAAGGCAACCCTATTATTCAATGTACATGGTATTTTCTGGTTAAAACTTCACTGTTTCTCATTGTTTTTCAATAATTGGTATTTTCATGATGACTTTATGCTCAAAACATTTAACTTTCTACTACAACACAAAAGTGATACTGTCAATGTATTTGCATATATTTGAAACACCAAATACAATTTTATAAAATTCTTACCTAATCCTTTTTGTCCTGGATTCTTTGCAAAATTAAAAGTAAACTGGTAAAAATCCTTAAATCGTCCTGGTTCTTTCAATTCTTGTTCCATCTTGGGTATCTGGGCCTTTAGTTTTTCTATGCTGTCACATCTACATTATAAAATTAAGTTCATAAAAGATTAAATTTTTTACTACAAATTAAGATCTTATTTACTCCTATGAGGACTTATATTTATTTCCTAGAACTTCTTTTTTAAAGTCAGATAGGCAGAATTTCATCTTTTTACATTACTTAGATACAAACAAGTATGGAGTTAGCGGAAGAGGAGGTCTGGAGTCATTAAACGTTAGAAATAATTACTATTTTTAAAAGAAATGGGCTATTATTTTCAATTACATAATACACTGGACTAAAACCATCAACTTGTAGAAGTGCGTTTCAGTGAATAAGAATGTACAGCAGTCAGCATAACAATCACCAGTTTAAACTGTGTTAGATACTGCTTACATGTTAATCACGTTTAGCTTCCAAACTAATTGAAAGCTGGTCTCTTGCTTAGGTGAGGAAGCATTCTTCTCAAAAACTTGCTTCTTGTGAAATGCAAAGTATAATAATAAAAAATATCAACCGAAACCCCATCACATCCAGTTGAATTATCTCAAATCAGTATAAAGTTTTTTCTGTATCTGCAAACTATTCAACTTTCACAGTTGAAAAAGTCCAAGTACCAAGCCTTACTTTCCTCATAATAGTCTTGAGATAGAAATATTCTATTTCTTATAGATTCCACAAACCAATCCACTTTTTTTTTCTTCTAATTATTTTTGCTTTTATTTTCCTTCTACATTCTTTGTAACACCTTCCAGATCATTAGTCTCTAAATTAAAATTTTGATTTGGAAGTTCATTACATTTTACATGAATTCAGTTTCAAATGAAAAAGTCAAGTATCGGGCTGGCCCGGTGGCACAATGGATAGTGCGCCGCTTGGGAAGCGCGGCGGCGCTCCCGCCCGAGGGTTCGGATCCCACATACAGACCGGTTCCCGCTCACTGGCTGAGCGAGGCGCGGGAGCAGCACCGAGGGTTGCAATCCCGTTGCCGGTGCCCGGTCCGGTACAGGGGCAACACTGAGGGTTGCGATCCGTTGCCGGACACGGAAAAAGACAAAAAAAAATAAAGAAAGAAAGAAAGAAAGGGAGGGTATGACTAAAACAATATGTGGAGAAATAATGACTAAGTTTTCTAACTTTGGTGAAAATTATAAAACCACAGATCTAAGAAACTCAGTGAATCCCAAGTGCAAAAACTACACCGAAGCACGTTATAATCAAATTGCTTAAAACCAGTGATAGAGAGAAAATCTTAAAAGCAACAGAGACAGAAGCTAAATTAGGTACAAAGGAACAAAGATAAGGATTACAGCAGGCTTTTCATCTTGCTAAGATAATAAGTGGAGCAAGAACTTATTGTGTCAACCTAGAATTCTATACCCAGTGAATCAAGCATTGTTTCCTTAAATTCTAATAAAACTTGTACTACCATAGAAAATTCTAGCAAGTTCAGGATAGGGCTGGTTTTGGCTGTACAACATGGTGTCCAGGCCAATTATTAATTTAACTTATTGCCTCTCAGCTTTAAACCCACCCTTCGGGCCGGCCTGGTGGCGCACTGCTATAGTGCGCCGCTTGGGAGCGCAGTAGCGCTCCCACCGAGGGTTCGGATCCCACATACAGACCGGCGGCTCACTGGCTGAGTGAGGTGCGGGCGCAACACCGAGGGTTGCGATCCCGTTTGCCGGTCCCGGTCCGGTACGGGCACGACACTGAGGGTTGCGTTGCCGGTCACGAAAAAAGACAAAAAAAAGGAAAAAAAAATAAAAAATAAAAAAAATAAACCCACCCTTCTTTGCCCTACTTTGCAATACTGGACTACAAACCTTAAGTCTTCATTTCTCTTGCCAACTGGCTCAATGTTAGGTTCTACCAAGAGAAGGCAATGAAAGGTCAGAAGAGGAAGAAGGAACTTTTCTTACTGCAGTCTGTTTTCTGCAGAGGGCAAGGGTTTCAGTGTCCACCAATAATGGCAACTCTCAAAGCTCGGCAACAGGTGGCCTCTAACCAGTTATTCCTCCACCACATTGGAAACACAGCCGGCATCCTTTTCCTGCAGCAGCCACGCCCTCTCCTCCAAGGTCTGAATCTCAGCCTATGAGGATCTCTTACGTTTCTAAATTCCTTCCTTGTTTGTTCACTTTCCTAAACCCCAGGAGTGGTAGCAGCTTCCTTGAACTGCTACCTGTTACACCTTAGAATTTTATTTTACTCCTTTTTCATAGTAAAACCAACTCTTTAAACCTTCCCTGGTGTGGTTTTTGTGTCCTGATTATGATGTCCTTAGAGCTCAAGAGTCATGATACCTGGGTTCAACTCCTGACTCTACTACTACCTAATTCTATAATTTCTCTATACCTCAGTTTCCTCATCTCTAAAATGCAGATATAAACACTACTACTCTCACAAAGTTATTGTGAAAAGATAGTTACTGAAATAAAATAATGCTCAATAAATGTTAGCTATTATTCAACAATGGCCCACTAAAAACAGAAGAGGCAGTCTACCCACAGACTGAATACTTTGGCAGCCTCATTAACTACAGAAAACTAGAGGTCATAGGTAAACCTCTGCCCATTACTTTTCATATATTTATTCAGATATTCAGTTAATCAGCTGTCAAGGCATAAGTGGAACAAAAACCAATTAGTGTCAAAGGACAAAAATACAACAAACTTAAAGATCTCAATTGGCTTTATTGCAATTCTAGAATCAGGCAACACTTCATTCCATAAAACAGAATAAATATTCCAATGAGCCAGGCAGAGGCGGCTGGTTTTATAGACAGAAAAAGGGTTGAAAGGGCCGGCCCCGTGGCGCACTCGGGAGGGTGCAGCGCTGGGAGTGCAGTGTCGCTCCCACCGCAGGTTCAGATCCTATATAGGAATGACCGGTGCGCTCACTGGCTGAGTGCGGTGTGGGCGACACCAAGCCAAGGGTTGCAATCCCCTTACCGGTCACGAAAAAGACAAAAAAAAAAAGAAAAAGAGTTGAAGAAAATAGAAAGTAAAAAACAAAAAAAGCCAAACTGGTCATTTCAAATTATCTTCCTTACAGGGAAGGGACTGGGAGACAGAACAATACAAAAGTAACTGATTATTTAACATTAGGTTATTCAGGCTATCCTTTTTGTGTAAGGACTACAGAAGAGAAATTTCATTATCATGCCTATTGAAGATTTAAACTGGGGGGCGGCCCCATGGCGCACTCGGGAGAGTGCAGCGCTGGGAGCGCAGCAACGCTTCCGCCGCGGGTTTGGGTCCTATATAGGGATGGCCGGTGGGTTCAATGGCTGAGCGCGGTGCGGGCGACACCACACCAACGGTTGCGATCCCCTTACCAGTCACGAAAAAAGACATATACTAAATACATGAAGCAATATTACTCTAGCAGATATTCTGCCCATAATAATATTTAAAGTCACTCTGCCCCCTAAACAGCATTCTGTAATTGTACAGGAGGGTACATATGCAGGTAGACACTTAATTTTTAAAAGTCTCATTTATTCATGTGAAAAATGTCCCATACTTACACACATTCAGAAAATCAGACATTCCTAGTGACAAGGGATTCTAATTCAACATATCCGTATTTTAAGTAGGCATTCTAAATTAACAGTATTACATACAGAAATTCTTTTTTTCTTAAAACAAGGTTCATTTTACCACAGCAATCACTTCTTAAGAGTACCAGAAAAATTATAAACTATGCGCTTCAATTCTAATGATATAAACATCTGTTGTTTAAAGGAAAAAAGATCAGCATTTACTTAGAATGGAAATTAAATAATGACAAACACAAGGAGAAAGAGGTATTCATACACTGCTATCAAATATGACTTGCTAACACCTTTGTATTATATTCTGGCATTATCTCTAGCAATAAAAAACATACACATCTTTTGACTCTGGAGCATGAGTTAAGCATAAAATATAATCTCATTTTTGAGAAGGTTTTGAAAGAAACTGTATATATTTCTGCATAAACATAAAAGACATGGAAGGATCCACACTGGGCTATTAAATATTCATTACCTCAGGAAAATAAATAAGGAAAAGATGGAGAAACGATTAACCTTTTCTTTATTCACCTATTACGTACAGTTCAACTTTTTACAAGTATGCATTACTCTATAATTCCTGAAAATGTTATTATGCAGGTTTTCTTAAAATCTGATTCAGCTGAGTTTTATAAAAATGAGGGGAGAAAACAGTCCCTCATCCCCCATTCTCAAATTGGATAATGGAGAAGGAAAATAAGAACAAGGGAAAAAATAAAGAGGCCAAGAAGAAATTTTCGTGAAAAGAGGAAAATAATTTCTCTTCTCACATCTCTTAAAATAAATTAATTCCAAGACACACTCACCCAATTTATGTTCTACGTGGTATCTGATTTCTCACAAGCCCATAACTTTGAAAAACCTTGTTCAAAATATTAAAGTAACAAGTAAACACTCACCTTTGTATCTATTGTATAGTTGCTCTAACTTCTTCCTGTCCAATGATCCTTTTACACTCTCTCGTATATAAAGTTCAGGATTTTGGAAAAAATTATCTGTTGCAACATCTAACTTCCAGTCATTTTGAGACAGACAACTCACTGCTGTTTTTTCACTAGATTGTGTGAAGATCATAAACTGACGAACTTTATCCTTCTGCGATGATTTCAACTTGTTCTATTGAAACCAGAAAGTAAACTTAAACTCTATGTAAACATTACGTTAAGACTAAGTATTTCTATATGACTGTCTTAATAATACTTTTTCCTCATAAGACTTTAAAACATTTTAGCTTGAGACTTATTTTTATCACTAATCAGAAAGAAATTGTTTACAATTCTGAAACACAAATGTGGTACAGTTCTGGGAAGAAACAACTAGAACAGAGGCAAAGGAAGCTCAACCACCCTGCATTTCTCCTAAAAGCGGATCCTGAAAGCATATGTAAAGGCTCTAGAAGGAAAGTGCAGCTGCTCTCAAAACACTGATCGAGCACGAAGCTCCAAGGGGATGCATAAGGAATAGTGGGGAAGAAGGTGACATCTAACCAGTCTGTCAAATAATCCTGGGGAACAATGAGATTAATAGGTGTTTGCTGCAGTCCTAATACCCAATATAAAGAACATAGGGTGCCATTTCCCCCCAAACCATCTACCTTGTTTTCTTGTAATTTTACCAAATGGGAGAAAGCAATAGAATATGAGTATCCTACATTTCTCCTTGTGGTATTCAGTAACCAAGATAATCATCAATAGAATGACCTCGTATTTTCACTCAAATTGGAAAAAGCACCCTGGCCTAACAATTTTTTTTTTTTTTTTTTTTTTTTTTTTTTCTGGCAGCTGGCTGGTATGGGGATTCAAACCCTGGACCTTGGTGTTACCAGCACCACGCTGCAACCAAGTGAGCTAACCAGTCAGTCACTGAGGTAATTTTTAATAGGATTCTTCCCCTTCTCTTTCCCCTAAAAGAATCATCTCTTTCCCTTAGCCAGAGCCTAGCAGAGGCCCTTGCTCTCTTCACCTCTTCTCACCTGCCCAACGTTGACAAGAATTCATTTCTCATCTGACCTGAACCCAAAGTAACATGAGGCAAGGCAATTAGGCCCTCCACTCTCCCAGTATAAAGGACCCTGTTCTCCCTCCGCTCCCACGCAAGCTGGTCTCCTGTACAACTTCAGCCTCCTCCCTGTCATTCTTCCCACTCCCAAGTTCCAGTACCATCTCTCAGAAAAACATCTGAGTTCTTCCTGAGCTACTATTGCAAAGGAAAAAGTACTTGAGTAAGGGAACCCATTAATAGATACAGTATTCTGTGGTTTAAACAACACATCTGAGAACCCCAGAATCTCTGATCTGGCCTTAACCAACAGATCACAAACCTCAACCCCCTGACTGAACAGATGAAAAAACAGACCCAGAAGGCTAAGGAATTTGTTAAAAAATCACCCAGGCTGTTATTAATAGAAATGAGACAAGAATAAAGAGGTCTTTTTTTTTTTTTTAAAGATAACCGGTAAGGGGATCTCAACCCTTGGCTTGGTGTTGTCAGCACCACGCTCAGCCAGTGAGCAAACCGGCCATCCCTATATAGCATCCGAACCCGGGGCCTTGGTCTTATCAGCACCGCACTCTACCGAGTGAGCCACGGGCCAGCCTAGGAGGTCTTAATGAATATGAATCTTAGTAATCTTTCCATAAACCACACTGCTTGCTGTACATATTTATAAGACTTTTGAGATTTTTCAGGAAAAAGACAAGCAAAGATATAAATATTTCCATATATCACAGAGTGAAAATAAGATTATGCAAAATCAAATATGAAAACCAACCCTATCTCTTGCAAATGAAAAATGTCTATGCCCTGGAGTCTAATCTGTCAGCCATGCTCTTCTTTCTCTGTAAATATGTTACTGTTTAGGATTACAGATTAAAATCACAACCTCTGTTCTCCATTAACATTGAGAAACTATAAATCCATGAACCTTCTGCTACTTCACTAATAACTTTACCACCTCTAGACACGAATAAGTCCTACCCCATTATACAACACATCCTCAAATATCTAGGATTCTTCCCTTTTGAAAACTCTCTCCTCCTCAAGATTCATTATTCAATGACAACTCGCAGTGATAGCAAATGCTAAGATAACTGTCCTAACTTATTTTTCTGTTTAACTGAAAGTTAACAAGGAAACCATTTTGACTTTGTTTTTGAAAAGTATTTTAAAATAGTATACTCTTTTCCCTTGAACTATACAGTATGATGATACAGTATACTGACATATGTTTTACTCCTCCTTTGAAGGACAAGGAAGTACCTGTGGGTCACTGTGATTAAAATGACCACTGTACAATGTTGTGCAAAGTATTGGAGATTAACCTGGAAGTACACCAAACACAGGCCACGCTCTAGAAATTATTTTTTAATGAAACCTGGTATAACTTCTAGACATAACTTTCCCTCAGTCTCCTAAAAGTTGGAGGTGGGAAAACAAGTTTATTTGGAGTTTTATCATACAATATTAAATCTAGTGGTCTGTTCTCTGTAGCTTTAATCATATTTGTTGAAGAGAGGAAGGGAAAAATGACAGCTAAAGTCACTTCCGCAAGCCAAAAAGAGCTGTTCACTCTATTAATGACTTCCTGTCAGAAAGAAAGGCATTAAAAAACTGGGGGAACAAAGACAAAAAATAGTCTTACCACACAAACTAATAACAAAATTATATAAATGAGTTATTTAATTCCATGTCATATCTTATTTTTAAAAAGTATATGTAATGAACAACATATATGTACATGTAGATTATTTTAACTGGTTTTTCTAGTGTACGGGCCAATATCAATATATTTCAAGAAAAAGGCTGCAGGTACCCATTTCCAATACCATAGAGACTAATGATTGATACTAGGCAAAAAACTGATAGCATGGATTCCTGCTAGGCCAAGTGGATATGGGCAATCCCATTCTACAAAGTCTGATAAGTGCCTAGAATAAATTTTAACACTTGTTTCCCTACGAGGGAGGATATACTCAATTCCACAGTCTCAAAGGCTGCCCTAAAGTAAAACTGGAGTGGATTAAATATACTTGTGCTTTTCCTAGGCCTACTTAAGGCAGTGAGCTACCTCATTCCCACCCTCTATTCCCAAGACACATGGGTGGGTACACCAGGCAAGGTGTTCTGATTTTAAGAGTATGGCATCAAAGGTTTAAGTTTTTATGAACCTAAGAAATAGGAAAAGGGTGACTAACCAGAGAAGAATTATTTTACAGGGAATGAGAGAGTGGATAAAAAACTGAGGTGGAAGAAAAAGGAGATGGATTTTCTCTATTTCCACTACAAACCAAGTGATGATCTTCTCAAGAGCAAAAACATGTGACAGCTAGAATGATTCAGCACTCAAATGTAGTGTATGCCATTTACTTTAATACTTATTTAAAATAAACAAACTAGAGTGGTCATTAAATAAGACTAGGCAACACAATCTTCAGTACTTAATGTTAAAACTATCCAGATATTATCAAGTTTTCAAGGAAATTCAAGAGAGGTATATAAAATGTATAAAACAGAAGATATATTTTGATTATTTTTAATTCTGCCCAAAAAGGGGAGCGGAGGGGATTAGGAGAGTGGGAGAGAAATGCTATCTCTTGTAATACAAAGCTAATTACAACTGTATCAAAGATTACCAAAGTTAGAAATACTATCACAACCTGGACAGTAAAATACACTTATTTGCATTTTAAACCAGTCTTCAAACCAGACTGGCAGGCTTTTAATCCTACCTATTCTTACTTTCCAAAATAAAAATTGGCTAGGTTATTAACACATATTATTTTATCCTTAAATCTAGCACATTTGCATTTTTTTTCCACTCAAGAAATATAAGAATCACATTTAAAATAGTTTATCCGGAAAAAGTTTCAGACAAATACTCTGGATGTAGTAAGTATCATACAGTCAAGTATATTTTACCACTAAATCTACAAAGTCTACTGTGAGTAGAAGAATGAGGGCTCAAAAAGGCTCCACAGTAAAAAAAACAATAATGATGATAAAGTTAAAGTCTTCCTAGTACAAGTATTTCTCTCAAGAAAAACAATAAGCATGTAAAATGACTTTCTAATCAACTAAGTCCTAACAATTTGAAAATAGAAATAATTTCAATGAGAAAGCATTATTTTTAAAAGCAAAAAAAGATCCATTTTATTATTCTGAATTTTTATCTTCTTGCCCTTAAATTTCAACTTGTCTGAACTCCAGAAACACTTAAGACTTTTTATTTTTAAAGGAATTAATTTTCTAATTTAATTCTAGTTATTTCAGGATTTGATGACTCTAGCTCATAAAAGTCAATGTTTTAAAAGTCAAAGCACTTTAATGATCACTTACTAAAAGCTCTGTATGTTGATTCTCATGTTATTGCCACATGGCTAACAGTTTAACTTCATCTGTAACTTAGAAGAGCTAGTTTTAATCTAGAAAATCATACTTTCTTTATGTGATATACAGCATTCAGCAGATATAGCCAAATGTTACCACTATCCAAAAAACACTCATCTACATAAGGCCTTCCCATAGATTATAGGTCTGAGGTCAAAAGTGCAGGAAAAAATCAATTTAATTGAGACTACTCCTAGAAGACTTTCACCTAGGGGCAAAGTTCTACTGCAGGAAAGTCAGGCTAGGAGTAGCTCTTTTCCCCTCTACCTGCACAGAGAGAATATAATATGACTGGCTTAGAGTACAGACTTCAAACCAGACTGGCAGGATTTTAATCCTACCTGTGCCTCATAATTGCTGTGTGATTTTAGCAGAATTACTTAATCTCTCTGTGCTTCAATTTCTTCAACTGTACAAAGGGTGTTAAGGCTACATGAATTAATTCAGGTTAAACTCTTACAACTGTTAACTAGCACATAGTAAGGACTCTTTACAAGTCCATACAGGAAGGACAAACACTCCAAAGAAAAAAGTAAATGTATTTAAATGGTGAAGTTAGGAAGAATAACAACTCATAATCAGAAAACTAGCAGCAAACATTTATTTGAGCTCCTACTGTGTACCAGGCTAGATATTTAATTATTAACAATTCTGCAAGATGGTATCATTGATTGCATTTTACCAGTGAGGAAACCAAGCCTCTGAGCGCGATTTACCTACTTAACCAAAAAATAGCAGAGCCAGGAACGAAACCCTGGTGCCCAGCATGCAGTCTTTCCATTTATTCTACATTGTCTTCAAGTGAAAGGAAAAACAAAAAGGGAAAAAGTGCAACCACTAACTATTTGTGTGTTGGGGGGAGGAGGGAAATTTTGAGCAATATTTCTTTACCTATTTTTATGGAAAAGTTAAGTAGTCAACTGATCTTTCCCTTTTCAAATGTAAACAATTTGCATTCTGATTAAAAATTCCTCATTAAGGGCCGGCCCAGTGGCGCACTGGATAGTGCGCCGCTTGGGAAGCGCGGCGGCGCTCCCGCCCGAGGGTTCGGATCCCACATACAGACCGGTTCCCGCTCAGCGAGGCGCGGGAGCGGCACCGAGGGTTGCAATCCCGTTGCCGGTCCTGGTCTGGTACGGGGGCAACAATGAGGGTTGCGATCTGTTGCCGGACACGGAAAAAGACAAAAAAAAAGCGAGGCGCGGGAGCGGCACCGAGGGTTGCAATCCCGTTGCCGGTCCTGGTCCGGTACGGGGGCAACAATGAGGGTTGCGATCTGTTGCCGGACACGGAAAAAGACAAAAAAAAAATTCCTCATTAAGCATTCCCTCACAACCTAACTAAAGGGATAATTTAGGGATGGAACTTCTCTTTGTGAGGGGGGAGGGGGAAGAATGGGTGGGGAAGAAGAAAAGGGAATAGGTTATTTTTAAGACGAGTAATACAACAGGAAGAAAAATGTGTTTACAGTACTGTCATGGTCTATTTTAAAAACACATGGCTAAAATCTATAGCTTTAAATGTACAGAAGTAGAAAAATCATGGGGCACTGGAAGTCAGGGTTTCTTTTTCCAAGGAGAAGGCTTGAAAACCAGAGATAATAGAAACAAACACATGTACAGGTTATGGCTAGAAAATATAAGGAAACATGTACAATTTAAAATATTAAGCAAAAAAAACAAAAAACCCTTATAGTATTCCTTTAAACTATAATCTGCAGTTTAGAATAATTACTTAGGATTAGGACTGTGCCTCTCATCATTAAGTCTTAAATTTCCTGCACTTTGAATAACAAGAGGCACACTGTGTTAAGTCAAATGTGGAATATATACTAAGTAATTATTGTACACAATGATACAGAATGGCAATCTACCTAAAACAATATTTCAGAAAATATACCTGTAAGATTCAAACCAATGTTATAGGTTTTTATAGAATTTTCCTCAAAGGATTTTAAAGTGTTCCATTAATAAAAATTTAAAGGGTTTTCTCCTCACCATCCTTCAGAATTATTAGATTATTCAAAAGATGACTACCACTGCAAAATGGAATGTCTTGATTTTGTTTCAGAGATCGTTTTGACTTAAAAACAGTTATTTTTGCTAATTCCTGATTACCTTTAATAAAGAATAGAAATAACCTCCTTAAAATACGTGTTAGCAATCATATTGCCAAAGATTCTCCCAAACTTACTGCTTGAACTTCT
The DNA here is from genome assembly GCF_000696425.1 of Galeopterus variegatus. Taxonomy (NCBI): domain Eukaryota; kingdom Metazoa; phylum Chordata; class Mammalia; order Dermoptera; family Cynocephalidae; genus Galeopterus; species Galeopterus variegatus. Next base: position 310,424 of record NW_007726877.1, on the reverse strand, counting down.
AACAAGCTTCTGAAGAAATCTTGAATTAACAAAAAGATTATTGAGGCAAAAAACAAAACAAAGAATTAATGCACCGTGACAATGGAAAAAAAACAAAAAACAAAGAATTAAATGAGATTTTTAAAGTTCCATAACTTATAATAATGGCTCATATTCAAGAGTCATGCCATATTTGTTTCATAAAAAGAAATAATCCTTGAAAAATAAAATCTTGTAATTATAAGATTTGTTATCCACTCAAATCCTAACTCAAGAAATATTAGAATCCTATGAATAATAAGCAGTCTAAATGTTTATTAAAATGAAAATGCCCTAATATAACAAGGTAATGGGCTCTGTATGTACTTCAGCAACTTATCTATGTGTTCACTGTTCAGGTATTCAAAACTATAATTCAACAGAATTCTTTAGAAAAGAACTATTTAAAAGTAACTCTCAAAATTTTACAATGCAGACAAGCAGCTTAAAATCACTCTCAGTTATAAGGTACTAATTACCTAAAACAAATTCAACAAAGTGATGAAAGACAATTTTAGTGGCATTTTTTTCCCTTCTGATTTTGCTTTTTCTTAGGTGGGGGGATACATCTAAAGTAGCTAGGTAAACTAGACAGTCAACTGGCTATTCAAGAGCTTGTTTCTGTCCACAAGGCAATTGAAACCTATTTGGAACTATTTCTCTTCATCAAATGTCATGGCTAATACTACCACAACTTGAACAACACATACTGAAATTTAAAAGGGGGCTTTCTCTCAGATTTTCCTTATGCTTGGCCCAACCTAAAAGACCATAATCAAAATGGCCACTAGACTCAAATGACTGACTGCTCTTTAAAACTTAAAAAAAATCTATCAACATTGAATTAATCTTACTTCCAACTTTTGTACTATATGCACCTCAAAAGAATTCTAATTTTTCAATTACTTAATGTTTAATCAGATCATTCGAACTGATATGCAATCAACTAGGTCACTATTCGATATGGTAAGAAACCAGAGTGAAACTATGTAATCCAAGATTCCACACCTATACCAAAAGGGTGCTTGCTTGGTTTTAAAAAAGAAAAATAGGAATAGGTGAGGGGATAAAACGTAGAACCAGAGACTAGGCTTCTAACCCCTGCTCCATCACACACTAGCTCTTTAACTTGGTCATATCATTTAGAACACTAAGTTAGCAATAATGCCTACTTCACAACTGGGAGTGTAGATTAAATAATAATTATACATTATCTGACTAGTTGTGTTCTCAATAAGTGTTAATTTCCTTTCTTTCTTCCCAAAGGCCCAATTTTCTTCACATAGTCATTAAACTACATACAAACCACTAGAACATATTCAACAATCTATGAAAGAGGTTTTGTTGTGCTGTTTTTATTAACCCCAGCATGGTGAGGTAAATTCGATGGCCATCTAGTTTTTACTGAACATTAAACAGTCATCTTAAACAGAATTCAAAACTCTTCACACAGAAGCTGCACGGTAAACTGTAATACCGGTCTTGTCTTTAAAAATAATTGTCATAATACTGTAATAGGACACCACGGCACAGAAGAAATAGGGTCTATCATACCACTCGAAATCCTTCAGTGGCTTCTCATTTCTTTTGGAGTAAAACCCCAATATCCTTACAATGCCCACCCATGCCCATCCCCACTCCTTACCACCCAGACCTAATCTGCTCCAATGACCTCCTCTCTCTCTCTCTCTTTCTTCCCCCTCTCTCTTCCCCCCCCCTCCAGCCACACAGGTCTCATTGTCCCTTAAACTCTCTCTCCATTGTATCTCTGCATGGCTTATTCCCTCATCTCCCATGCTGAATCATTTTGCAACAGCACTTCCACCATGCCCCATCACTCCCCATCCCCTTCCCTAACACTGCTTTTTTTCCCATAGCACTTAACAACTTCTAACATGGTAAGCAAAAAAATTATATACTATGTTTACTATTTGTCTCTCCCTACTAAAATGTAACCCTTAACACACACACACACACCCCACACACACACACAGCCCCAATGCCTAGAACAGTGTCTGGCACAGTTGCCAGAATTGCTGAAATTAATTAAGGCCCTCCTTTAATTTACTTGTGGATATGCAAAAATGTACAAGTTCTGAAGAGACACCCTTGAACAGGCCTACATTCATCTAAATTAAATTCTGGTACTTGTTGAATATATAACTTTTTCAAAAGCCATTAAAAACATAGTAATTAACATCATTAATCCTCCATTAATCTGAATTTTGTTACTTAACATATTTATTAACAACACTTTTTTCTTTTGTTTAAGTAATATAATTTAATTTCAAATGCAATTTTCAACCATTTCTCTAGATTTCACACAAGTTAAAAGATTTACTTGTACCACAAATACCGGGGGAAACGGTAGACCAGGAAAAAACTGTTTCAGTTCTGCAACAATCAGTCTTGCAAATCTGAACTGCAAAATCTCCTTGATGATCCTCAGTTTCTTTTTCTGTCAAGGGAGGAGTAAATTTGATGATCTCTTAGGCCATTTCAAGTCTAAAAATGCTACTATGCTATGAGCCTACACAAACCTAGTAGGTTATACAGTCCACATACATACCTCTCCCACATTTAATAAAAATAATCAGAATCATAAAATTTTTAAGCTGGATGGAACTTCAGAAATCACCAAACTAGTCCTGTCATCTTCCAAATAAGAAAACAACCCACAAGTTTTGAACACTTTTTAGAGAATTTTCAAAAGTAAGAGAATCTTGTCTAGTGTTAGAATCATGTTTGGTCTTTCTGACCAACTATTTTTCTCCTTATACAAAATATTTCAAATATCCAATCACTTAAATTGGCCCTAAAATTGACAATAACATGTGCTCTAGAAATGCTCCTACACACACCCTAAAACCATATCAAGAAACAGCTATAAGTTTACAATAAAACAACTTAACTATAAACTTAAGGCCTAACTTCTTTTTTTTTTTCCGTGTCGGGCAACGGATCGCAACCCTCAGTGTCGCACCCATACCGGACCGGGACCGGCAACGGATGGCAACCCTCGGTGCTGCGGCTGCACCTCGCTCAGCCAGTGAGCGGGAACCGGTCTGTATGTGGGATCCGACCCCTCGGTGGGAGCGCTGCCGCGCTCTCAAGCGGCGCACTGTAGCAGTGCACCACCAGGCCGGCCCCTTAAGGCCTAACTTCTACTAAGGCCCATGGTGAGTTTCTACACCAAGAGCATACCAAGACAATTCTAGTGACATGAATAGAGGTTAGCCAGAGAAAGTGTTTTAAGTTAATGATATCTTGCCACCCTGGTATAATTACATGAGTTATGGCTAAGTTCCAAAACTAGCTAATTTAATAGTAACTAAAAGGATAGAAACTTACAAGCTCCAACCCAAGCTGAACACTTATAAAAACCACATGAATCCTGAATTCCTGAACAGGTGATAAGCACTACATTTCATTACATCAAGCTTACTATGCTCACCTAAATGCCAAAAGTCTGGAAACTGTAGCAGTAATGTCTATGACATTACTTAAGAAATTAGAAACTATTTAGACTCCCTAGTGGATCTCTGAACACTGTAGTTATCAATCCAAACATTAACCTGTACTTTATAGAAAAGTTTCCTTACAAATTACAAATGGTAAATTTTTAGGGAACTTACCGAAGAACATAAATCTTGAATATGTGGCAAATTAAACCACATATCCATACATGACATCAACATGCTGCAA